>NW_020664931.1:9992221-10011019 GCF_002925995.2 Terrapene triunguis
GCTCCCTGGCTGACAGGGGAGGGCTCGGGCTGCCTGCTCAAACTGCCCGGCCCCGCTCTCCCTGGGGCTCGGGCTGTCTGCCCTGCAACTGGGTCCCAGCAGAGTCCTCTGGCCGCCATTAATGAAATTTTTCTTGCGAACCCCCTGAAATGTCCTGCGAACCCCCAGGGGTTTGCGAACCCCACTTTGGGAACCACTGCCATAGTTTAAGCCCCGTGAGCCAGCAGAGGCCAGCCACAGGTGTTTTATTGCAGTATAGCTATACCCTTAGAGTCTAATGCACAGGTTGTGTTGTGGGCGTGAGTGTTGTTGAATACAGTAACTCCTCATTTAACGTTGTAGTTATGTTCCTGAAAAATGCAACTTTAAGTGAAACGATGTTAAGCAAATCCAATTTCCCCATAAGAATGAATGTAAATGGGGGGGGTTAGATTCCAGGGACATTTTTTTTTTTTTTTGGCCAGACAGTACAGTACTAAAGTTGGAAGGTGCCCCTGCCTTACCCCACACAGGCACACCCCACTGGCACTGGAGACAATGAGGCAGGCAGGAGGCTGAAGGTGCCGTAGGCTAGGAGAAGCATATTGCGCAGCAGCAGCGGCAGCTTCCCCTCCTCTGCAAGCACCAGGGGGAGGGGGCTCAACCCTCAGCCCGCCCACTCCACCGCTTCCCCCAAACCCCCACCTTTAACCCGCCTCTTCTCCCCCCACCTCCTCCCCCTTTACTCCGCACACCGCATCCTCGCTCCTCCCCCTCCCTCCCCTGCCTCCTGCCCGCGGCAATCAGCTGGCTTGCAGCATTCAGGAGGGAGGAGCGAGGACACGGCGCGCAGGCTCCCCCCTCCCTCCTGAATGCTGCAAGCCAGCTGATTGCCGGGGGGAGGAGGGTGAAGGCGCTGATCCGCGGGGTCTGCCTCCAGGCGGGAGGCACTGGGGGTGGGGGAAGCCTGATAGCGGGGCTGCCAGCTGTGGACAAAGCAGGCAGCCAAACAACATTATAGCAAAGCATTGCACAACTTTAAATGGAGCATGTTCTGTAATTGAGCAGGGACGTAAGATTGAAACAACATTAATAGAAAGGACGTTAAGTGGGGAGTTACTGTAGTTAAGATGAAGGGGACAGCTAACCAATACTATTGTTTGTTGGTTCCCACATAGGTAATCCATATTATCTCTGTTTGTTATACTCTTCTGTCCTAAGACTCTCACCAGTTCAAATATTTAGGGAAAATGAAATCTGTTGTTAGCTAACTTCCATTAATTAAGGAACATCTGTATGAAAGCAGAAAGCTATAGGTATTCAGATCGGTTGTCTTGACAAGATGCATGGTTTCCAAAAGTGGTGAAACTTGTTACTGACCTATGCTTAGGGTAGTGGGGAAGAGGGAATGTGCTTTTCATGAGAAAAAGTTTGGAGCCTTGCATTTGACACCTTATGAAGTCAGACTCTGTGGACTTTTTCTCAGACCCCTTCAGGCATACACATGTTTTCAATTGTTTCAGACTTGGTTTGAAGAGGGCTATAACATAAATCAGTGCCAGAAACCAAGGGAAGGCTCTTGACTTTTTCCCCTTTGGCATGACTTTAGGTGGACTAAAAGCTAATATAATGCAAAGGAAGAGGGGGAAGGGTAGCAAGATATTTTTAATGAGTGAGAAGGTAGCATGTTTTGAAGCTGTGCACCTCATAACTTGAGAGCTGGGACTGTCTTGAAAGATGAAGTAGAAGCTGTGTGATTAATTTCTAGCCAAAACCCGGGGGGATGGGGGAGGGGTTGCAGGCTGCTGTACTTTCCTTAATTATGAGAAACATAAGGTTTTTCTTTCCCTCCCAAGAAAAATCACTCCACGCGCACATGCAACCAGGATTAGTTAACAAGATTGGCAGGCAGTGGTCATGGGAAAGCTCTGCAGTTCAGCAGGCTGTCTGTCAGGAGGTATGTCCTGTGGATGTGGCAGAGATTGGGAAGGAAGAATGGAATTAGTCTGTCTGTGGTGTCATGAGTTGCTTGGCAAAGACTTTTCAAATTCTTACTTGGTGACAGAGCATTATCCTGGAGAAGAAAATTTCTATCTTGCCTTTCAGCCCAAGAAATTTGATTAAAACTCATTTATAAGTAATAATCCAGATATGTATTTAGGCCTGTGTCTAAAGTACACAGGACTTACTGGTATCAGGATAAAAAGGAAATTTTAGTTGTAGCAAAATTAGGTAAGCGAGGTTAAAGATTATAAAATGTTTGTGTAATAACCTCTGCAGTTACATTTTCTAGGATAAGACCTATAAGGGAATAGCTGTCTTTATTAATCTGAGTATAAACTGGAAGAAACATTCCCCCATGGTATTGCACAATTAGCCCCATGAAATATGGGGATTTTGTGTCTAAAATGTTTGATGTTTTCTACTATTGGAAGTTGCATACCAGATCAGATGAAACATTAATCTGTTCTGTTCTAGTAGATTGTGTTGTAACAATAGTACTCATACACCAGAAGAAAAAATAGCCCAACTAGAACACTGCTGCTGTAATATTACTATTAGAAATTAAAATCAAGTTAAAGGTACTTAAGGAAGCTGTGGTGCAACTAGGGAACTTCAGTATGTTTATCCACATGCTTTAAGTTAATCTCAAACAAGGTGAACCAGTAGAGCATAGTTAATCTGGATCAAAATAATTGTAATTAAGTGCTTAGAAAAAAACTAGTGAGGCATGCTGGCTTTTGCCAGCAACAGTTCACATGCATATCTGTACGAGTCTGAAGTTGGGTAGGGTTAGAAAGGAGAGAGTTAAAAATCTTGAAATACAGCTATTTTTGGGTCTGTATCACAAAGGATCCTAAAATAGTTGGTTATCTCAAGAATTGGTGTGCAAGGATCCCTATGCTTAAGATATGTGAAAAGTCCATGGTAAAATTTTGACCCACCTATTCAGAGACTGGATTTGAGGTGTTTGGTGACTGGAGAACCTGGAGGGAGGTGGTGAGCAGTTGCAGAAAAGTGTTGAACTTCCTTTTCTCAGCCAGTTTGTCTTCCTCCCGCTCCCAGTTGCAATTCCTCTTCACTTCCACCGAGTCACAGGGCCTCATATTTAATAGTGGTGTCTTTGGCTTCCTGCCACCCCCAACCACCACACACCTGTACACTGTGTCCTGGGTAGCTGCTACCTCGGACCCCTGGGGTGAGGAGGAGGGCGATGAGAGGGCTGGCTGATGAACACATACACACACCCCATCACCACCACTACCACCACCACCATCTCCTGCTTTCGCAGAGGTTACCGATTAGAAGGGTTGTCTAAGGTGAGCCAAGAAAGGTCTTCACTTTTCTAAAACACTCCACATTGCAGTGGGAAGGTAAAATCCCTTCCTCTCTTGCTTTAGCTGTCTCTGCACTAAGCCCAGGATCAAATAATGCACAAAAGACCTACTGTGATGGCTAACATACCTTTATGGGCTTTAGTTGTGTGTCTAGTTACTGTACTAAGACTTGCAGGGCTCCACCTGATCCTGGTTTCAGTGGGAGAAAATAGTAGGTTTCCCTTGCTGTCTTGTGTGGAGTGGTGAGTCTGCTTTTTGTCTTTAGTTTTCTCAAGATACCCTTGGGAGAAAGCTACATCCAAATGCAAGCTATCATTCACAGCTCTTGGAATCATTCCGCATAGTGAATCTGAAGTGAAGGAGAGATGGGGGTTTGCAGTAAATCTTCAAAACTGACAAAGTTTCTTTAAAGCTAATACATTTTAATATGGTGCCATTAAAAAAAACCAACCAGAAAACATAGCCATATTGTAAATTTCAAAGACAAAAATATATCTTGTCAGAAATCCTAAATAAGCAGTGGTGTGTGTTTAAAAAACTGCAGTGCAGCACCCATCCATCCCTTGTTTTCTCTCTTTCCACAGTTGTCAGGTGGCTGCGAGTTGACTGTGGTCATCCATGACTTCACAGCATGCAACAGCAATGAGCTAACAATCCGCCGTGGTCAGACAGTGGAGGTTCTAGAGAGGCCACATGACAAGCCCGACTGGTGTCTGGTACGAACCACAGATCGATCCCCTGCTGCAGAAGGGCTAGTTCCTTGTGGGTCGCTCTGCATTGCCCACTCTAGAAGCAGCATGGAGATGGAGGGTATCTTTAATCACAAAGGTAAGTGAGAATGCGTTTTACGTTCCAGTTGTTGGCCTCATTGCAGCACTTCATATTTTTTTAGTAAAAAATGCTGTGTAAGATAAGATTTTTTTTTTTAACGGTTTCATTCAGTGCCTTCGAATTTTTATCTATTCTTGGATAAGACTTATTGGATGTAGAAGTCTATGGGTAAAACTTGTATTCCAAGACTTCTGAGGACCCAGAGTGAAGCTGCTCAGCATCTTGCATGTGAAGTGGAGAAGCAATGGGATATTTGGAAGCCATTAAGACAAGTTATGTCCTATTAAAATAAACCGAGTTAGATGTTGTGCTGGAGCAAGCCTTGACACTGTGCTAAACTGTGCCTCAGAAATTTAGAAGAAAAAAATTTAAAAGGAGAACAGGGTCTTGCTCTGCATGGAGAGAAAATTTAAGTTCAGCTGCTTAACTATGGTGACAATTTTTGCCACTCACAATACCAGTTAGCTATGTAGAATGCTAAGTTTTTCTTTCTCAGCGTTTTAAAAATTGTACTATGAGACTTGGGAGATTAGGCTTATTTCTTTGTCTAGTTGTTCAGCTTTATAAGTAGCCTGTAAGGAGCCTAATCATTAGACTTCAGCCGCAACTATTTTGGGTCCTGTTTAAATTTTTTTCTGCATAGTTGTTTGAAAAAACCTTTATATGTAAGGGCAGGATCTGGTTTTCCAAATGAATGATACCCTTTTTAGGAAATCCAGGGCAGTATGGGAGGCTGCCTGTAACTTTTTATTAATTTTATTGGGGCTTAGGAAAAGCAAGTTTTTTCAATGTGAATGAGATATTTCACCCTCTAGAAAAGAGAGGGATTATCTTTATTTGGTGTATTCCTGGATAAGTGGGTGTGGTGTTTAATGTTCCAATCCCCACAGGATTCTATTATATGTAATATCAGTCTAGGAATGAATAGCTGTGTCTCTTGACTTCTTGATTGGGGGCAATTGATTTCATTCCCAAATTAGGCTGATACATAAAGTCTGTGCTCAGAAGCAAATAGATTTATTGGAAAAGGTGGTTTGTCCTTTAAAAGAGGCCTTTTGAACCTCTTCATTTAGAATAGAGAATTAAATGTAAGTTATGAGTCAAAGTGCCTCATCACAGATGCAGTAAATAGCTAGGTAACGTCTACATTGATCAGAATGTATTATAAGCAGTAGAACTGTTGAGAAATCAATTGGTGGGGAAAAAATTCTCTGTAATGGTATACTATGCTGTTGGAAAGCACTTTATTTTTCCCACTTCATTGATTTTCCATCCAGCTCCTTGTTCTTCTCTTCTCTTTTCTTTTCTCTTCCTGGGTTGTTCAGCTTGTGCAACAATATGGTTGGCTATAACAGGAAAGCCTTATGTGTTACTTGGGTGTGCAGCATGCCCAGCAGGAATTGTGTGTATGCAGGGTGATGTAGCAGAGAAAGCTGAAGATTTTGTTTCTAGGTTGATACTTCAACTTTTTTGTCCTGTGGTACTCTGGGTAAGGAAGCCTAGCAGCCATTTGGATGATTAATTGAAAAATATTTGTTAGTCTCTAAGGTGCCACAAGTACTCCTGTTCTTTTTGCAAATATTTTTTGGTTTCACCAAGGTGTTTCTTCCTTTGACTGGGAGTGTGAAATCATAATAACATTGTGACACTGTTCGCAAAGGGAGCCTTTGAAGCAAGAGAATTCTTATTAGAAAGGGCAAGCTGGATTGGACAAAAGGAAAATTACAGCATGTGTTATGAGGAATATTGGACCAGTTATAACCAGACTCATGTGGGATTCTGTGTGAGAAAGACAAAACTACATTTGTGTTTAATACGTTTTGCATTTGATTTTTCCTTCATAAGTGTAGTACTTTGAATGTGTCTTGATTGAATTTATCCCCTCCCCAATCTGTGATGCCAGTTAACTAATACTTAAGCTTGTATACAACTTCTAGTTCTTCCTGTTTATACTCCATACTCCCTGCATTTATAGACATTTATGATGTTGAGCAGATTATTTCTCTCTCTCTCTCACACACACACCCACACTCTTGTTGCTCCTGTGTGACCCTGTTGTAATTTTTAATTTCTCCACAACTTCCAGCCATTTGTCAAGGTCACCGTTTTTATGTTTACCAGAGCGATTTTGTGACCTGCCCCCTTTGAAGCTAGTTTAACATCCTCCCCACAAGTTTGGTGAGGCTGTCATGGAGAATTGGATTCTATCCCTGGCCTTTGCCACAGAGTTCCCATGTGATGCTGGGCAACTCACTTAAACCAAACTTTTCACAGGTGGTCAGCTGCTCACTAATTCTGTGTTCCTAACTTTCTGGATGCCTGATGTGAGAGCCTGGACTCTGATTTGCAGAAGTGTTGACAAGTCACAGCTGCAACTGAAGTCAATGGGGTCTGTGATTTGAACATATGAAGTGCTTTAAAGTGATGAATACTCTGAAAAATCAGGTCCTAGGTATTTCAAATTGGGCACCCAAAATTAGGGGATACTTCAGCCTTATTGTCTCTGTGCCTCAGTTCCCCATCTGAAAAATGAGCATAATACCAGCCCCGATCCTCACAGGAGTATTGTGAAGCACACAGATTCTATAGTAATGAGCAGCATAGAAAAGCCCTTGATAATATTTTTTTCTTCAGAGAAAGGTTTAAATAGTTGGCAGTGAATAAGTTATCAGGCCACACACCGAACAAGGATAGAACAAGATATTGAATAGTTGCTCATTCTGTGATCATCATCCATCCTCTGCACTGAATGAGGCAGGAGTCATGTGGGGGAAAAGAATAGTGTGGATCATAGATCATATCATAATGCATATGCACAAGGGGGCTGACTTTAATTCTGGTATTTCCTGACACATTAATGCTCCACTTTGAATCCATACTATTCTTTTAATGTAGTTTTTCCCCCCGTGTCATATAATAAAGCCTTTGTGTTATTTGAGTGAATCAACAGATGTTTATGGTATTAGATTTCATATTTTTATTTACTTCAGTAGCCAGCATACCTGGGTTGAGATTTTTTTCAAATGAATCAGCTTCATTTTCTTTTTTCCCCCAGTTGGATCTTTGTAGATACAGGTGGTAATCCTCCTCAGTTCCACAGTAACTTTCTTCCTCTTCAAAACCACGACGCAGACTGAAGTATGAAACAACTTCATTTTGAATATTTTTCTGAAATCCATGAAGAGAGATTGTTAAAGCTCTTTGATTCCTGCAGTCAGGAAGCACTGAAAAACCGTCTCAACAGTTTCCTACTTTACGTAATAGTTGGAAAATTATAGGATGTCCAAAAGCTAAAATGTGCTTCAGAGGTTTGACGTAGCAAGCCTCTTCTCTTCTAATATAAGTAGCTAATTCCTGTGTTGCATTTATTTAATATATATATATTCTCAAGGGGCTTTCACCACCATCAAATGTAAAAAAATCATGTTAGTTGTGGTTTAATTCTCAATTAACTATCTAAAATCTGGGATTTCTGTGGTAACTAGAGAGCTAAAAGGGTTTCATTTCAGGAAAGCCTAGTGCTTGCAGCCAATCTAAACACCCGTGGTGGTCAGTCTACATTAAATAAAACACAACACAGTGTCAAATTTTATTCTGGCTATATTAGAAAATGCTAGATGACCAAAACATTGGTTTGGGAGTATTCTGCACTGAGGCACAGCTGTTGCCTTTATTTATTTTTTTATAAATAAAGCATATTCATAGTTTATAATATTAAAATGTCTGTAATGCTGGGTAGGAAATGGAACTTACAAGAAAACTCTTGTTTTTAGATAACATTTTTATTAAATGTGAAAACAGGGAACACATTGCAAGTAAAGGAGATTTAATTCATATAGTGGATGTTCATTCAAATGTTCTCTATCAGAGATACCCAAAACATAGCATGATGCCCAATCTTTGCATAGTAAAGCTGTTTTTATAAGTTATTTATGCATTTCTATCTGTTTGACATGTTATTTACAAGTAACACAAACATGCAAAAAACAATACTCAAATCCCTTCTGATGTATATCAATCTATTAGACAGGAAAAAAAGACAAGAAATAAATGGACAAGATTGGAAAAGAGGTAGTGGAATGATTGAATAATAGTCAGCTCACAATTATAAAGGGAAAACTGCCAGTTTAAAAATCACATTACTCTCTGAAAGGGGTTAACATTTAAGAAACAGGTAAGATTATGACAAAAAACAATGATTAGAGGGTAAAAATTCTCCCTCTTACATTGCTTTGTGCATTTGACAGCACTTTTCCCCCATTCTGTTTCACTTTCCCTTTGTCTAGGCAATTTCCTGTGTATGTGTGTACCTTTCACACAACAAATATGATTGCTTTTAATAGCAAAATGTAATTATAAACACACCAACATTTAACTGATTAGATTGCAAGTTGACAGTCCATTTAACCTCGATAAGATAAGTGTGATGATGAATTTGTGTTTTGTTGACTCAAGGCTGGATTGCCACATAATTCCTGAGGCTAATAGGAAAAGCTGTGCAGTTTCTGCAACTTGTTCACAGTGGAAAAGCAGATGACATATCACACTGGTCTGTGCTCATGCCTCAATAGGTCCTCATTCAGTGTAAGGCTGTTGTCCTTATAAGAGCCTGTGGTGGGGCGGCTGCCCCACCCCCTGAGAAAAAGGGCTGGAACAGCCCAGAGAGGCTGCGCAAGCCAGCATCCAATCAGCAAAGGCCTGTGGAGAGCCAATCAGGGCCGGGCTGGGCCCTATATAAAAGCTGCCTAGCAAGGGAGAAGGCAGTCACTCCCTGACTAGCAAGGGAGGAGGACTGGCTCCTGCGGTAAGGAGGTAGCACCTTGGACAGAGCAGTGCTGGCCGGGCTCGGGGGAGCAGAGGAGAGCTCCGGCCCAGTTGCCTGCCAGGCTGCAACCCCTGCTACAAAGGGTCGAGAAGGTGCACGGGGCCAAAGGGAAGTTAGGCGAACAAGAGGGGAGTGAAGGAGGGCAGAGAGAGGCTGCCGCTAGAGGGTCCCTGGGTCGGGACCCAGAGTAGCGGGTGGGCCAGGGTCCCCCGCTTACCCCATTGCACTGCACCTGGCCACAGAGGAGTGGGGCCGAGACAGACTGCAACCTGCTCCTGAAATGAGGGGCTAGACTTTGGGGTTGTGGCGAGGCAGGTGCAAGCTGAAGGACTGCTGTTAACACACACACACACACACACACACACACACACACACACACACACGGAAGGGGTGAGACTGGAGTAGTGGGAACTGCCGGAGGGCAGTGTCCTGAAGAGGGCACCGCCAAGCGGGGAACAACTCGGGTCCCAAAGCAGCAGAGCAGGCAACAGGCGAGACCCCATGTGTCGAGGGCGCTCCACAGCTGACGAGCTAATTCCTGGAGCAACCAGTGGGAGGCGCCAGCACTGGTGAGTCGTCACCCTGCCACAGAGCCATAAACAGGATAAGGCCAAACTACTCTGAACAGCTGTCTCTCTCCTGCAGCATCACTCCAAGAATTCTGTAGTTAGTGGATACTAAGCAGCTGGCGGTATCCATGACAAAACTTGCCAGATCTTAAGTTGGTCTATTGTCAGTCGTTGCCAGCTATGGAACTTCCTGTCGTAGGAGTTTTGGTCTTGCTTTACGTCATACTCTAACTGACTAATCTGTTTGTACAAGGTTTCCCTGAATATAAGCAGTGACACTTTCCAACTCTTCCCCTTTCTTTCCCCAAAGAAAGACATTCTGTGTTCAGTTCCATAGAGTAGTACCATTCAGAATCTCAAAACTCCTGAATTTCATACCTTGATTCTCTTGTGATCTGAACACGTCTAATACTTGGAGGATGGATATAAATTATATTTATTGAAGGTAAAATATAACCAAGGTGCGGGCAAGGATTTTCACAGTGGTGACAGAGAAAAAAAGAATGGCTATGTTTGGGGCAAAGGAGACAAGACATCATGTAGAGGAAGGAGCCTGACTCTAATAGTGAAAACTGGGGATTCAAGGAAGGGTGTAAAGTAATAAAAATGGGAAAGTAAGATGACTTCATCTTTATTTAGGCTGGAAGGGTGGGGAAAGATACAGATAAGGTGGTTAAAGTAACCCAGACTACAGAAGACCAAGGCATGCACAAGGGTTTAGGGATAGAATGAATAAGGAGGAAATAACTTACGTGAAATACACAGGCAGATATGATGGGACATAGCAAAAAATTGTATGTGGGAGAAGCCTAGTTACGAATATGAGACACCAGATTTCCAAACCCAGGGGAGAGGTCAAATGGTGGCCTTGTCAAAGTAACTATGTAGCCAAATTATAGTGCAGTCTGTCATACCGCTGAGTTTTTGTGTTTTTAGTTCCCTTTTCCTCCCACATCCTACATTTGCTATCTTGGATCTTAACAGGTCCCAATAAAACTTCGGAAATCAAATTTCTGATAGTTTTCTCTCTCTAGCAGAGTGTTTTTTTCCAAATCAAATATCAGATTAATTTTTTTATTAGTTTCTGTTTCTCAAATTATATGTATCTCTGACATTTCAAATTTTCTCAGAATTGTTAACAGAATTGATTGCTCCATTAATGTATCTTTGAATCATGAATATATTTCACCATTTCAACCCATGAGACTGGTCAACTCTGTCTGCAGTTTATAAGTTGCCCCTGTTCATGGGTATTAAAATGTGGTTAAAGAGTTCGCTTCAGAAACTTGAATAGCGACAATGAAATCTTCCTACCCTGTAGGAAGTTAAATGAACAAAGCATTACATTTGAGACAGAGCAGCCTATAGAGAAGAGACTGCTCATACTGGATTTGGTATTCGCTTGAACATGCTTTTGGTACCAGGCACAGCCAATTATTTTTTTTTAAATATTAGCTGGAAGGGAAATTAGGGTATAAAAAGTATCTGCTTCAGAACAGATGTATTTGCACAGCTGATCCTTTGGAGATAGAAGGTACAAAACCAGCAATTCTGGCTGGCTGCCTAGGATTTCCCCAGAGAATTAGTATTTTGCATGTAATTAGCTTTGCTCTCATGGCAATTTTCTGAAAAATTTTCAGCTAGGTTCAGACCTAGGATAGGCTGTAGCCGTCAAGTTTTGTTTGCTAGAAATGTCCTTAGTTTACTGCATTGAAGACAGAAGTCCTAGAATATTAATTACTTTCTGTGGTAGTCTTTCCAGGTGCTGTACTCTGCGTTAATTAAAGTTGCTGAGAAGAGAGGCTGTTGAAATTACTTCACCTTTTTACATACACACTTTCAGCTTCCCTTGCAGTACAGCCCATCTGATCAGTCATTACTCATACTAAACTGGAACTGCTACAGTATGTCATAGCATTTTAAACTAAACAATATTACCACTTTTTAATAGAAGAATTTGTGCTCTTGCTAAATAGAGGTGGCTTTGGTTTCAGATAGCCTCTGAAGTGTGTTGCTTTGAGCTTTCCAGTATATGATTGAGCTTCTGATGTAGGTGATACCTCACTGCTTTGGTACACTATTTCAGTACTGTTTTCATTCAAGCTTTATTGGCGTTATCAAGAAGTGGTGGTGCACTGAAAATAACTGCTGAATTAATGTATTAACGTGAATAACGAAGTAACTCCCTGCTCTCCATGTGTCAGTATATAATGCCTGCATCTGTAACTTTCACTCTATGCATCCGAAGAAGTGAGGTTTTTACTCACGAAAGCTTATGCCCAAATAAATCTGTTAGTCTTTAAGGTGCCACCAGACTCCTTGTTGTTTTTGTAGATACAGACTAACACGGCTACCTCCTGATACTTGACAAGTAGGAGGTAGGATTTTCACTGTGAACTGGACAAAAAGAAAAGACCAACTGCATAAATGAATGAGGCTGGAGAGACCCTTCTTATTCTTAAGGAAACTATCCCTAAAATCTTCAGAAATGTGGTATAAGTGCACACATGCGCGCACTCTCGCTCTCTGGCCTTTTTGTAAAGAGCAGTCACAGTACTGTATTTTTAGTGGTGGTGAAAGCAGTATCAATCTGTGTGTAATTCTGATATGAGCAAGCCTGGAGAACCCAGGTGTCTGAAATAAAACTTAGTTACTCCTGGTAACCTAGGAACTTTAAATCTTCTGGTCCTTGGGCTGTAAATCAGTTTGCAGTATGCTCTTATACAGTAGACTAAATACAGTATAGCAACACTAAAGTCCGTGAATAAAAGACATCATCAAAGTAATACAACAAATTCAAGATTAACATGTCAGTTCAGCGCAACTGCACCTTTATTCCCCATTTGCAGTGTTGTGAGGGCACTCACTCTAGGCTTCCAGCTCCGGAGCCATCACCTCTTTTCAGCTGAAACCCACCTCACCCACCCTCCTTACTGGAGTATTTCCTATACTGTGTTCTCCCTAGCAAAGTCATGCAGCCTACTCTGGCCTGCTTTACTTTTCTCCTCAGAAGATGGTACACACTGCAGTTGCCACAGTTAAGCTCTTCACACAGCTTTTTCTAAGCAAGCACATTTATTCTTAAGGTGAAAAGCATTACAGAGAAAACAATAAAAGAACCTACACACACATCAATAATCTTACCAGAGATCACCCTAGCTCACACAAGGTTTTTTTCCTGTGGTTATAAATTCATCACAGCTTCAGCTCAGAACAAGAACCCTTGTTAATGAGTCAGTTATTCTTTTATACAATTTGTCTTTGAACTGTCCTCATGTAATAGGTGATCAGCAGTCAAAAGATGTCCCCCTCAGGATGAAGCATCAAAGGCTGAGTCCTTATGTAGGAGTTTGCAATCCCCTCCTCCCAAGTACATCCTAAGAATTCCACTTCATATGTATTGTCCAAAAGATCATACATGCCTACTATATTGTTCAACATAGTCTTTTGAAGCTCACAGTACTACCCAGAGATTGCATTAATCCTGTTTTCTTCCTAAAGAAGCTCCATACAATCCCACATTGATACATAAACATTTGCATTTTTAATACAATGAATTCCTAAAATACTTACACTTCGTTCAGTACAGTGTGTCCAGAATATTGCAGGAAATTGCCATAACTGTTACATAGCCTAGTAACTGGATGCATTATGGTTTATTCTTTTTCTGAAGGCCAAAATTTCTCTTCTGTCCAAGATTATTATGGACACCTTATTGGGAGTGCTTCATATTTAGTATCATATATTAGTTCAATCCAAGGAAGAGCCAAGTATGAATCAGGAAGTGATTTTTTATTTATAAAAAGTCAGCTTTCTGTCTTGCTGCGCTTTGAGACCAGTGCCTGTGCCTAAACATTATTTTTTTAAAATCCTAAAATTTTAGTGCAAGCTCGAAATAAATAGGGAATTTAAGTAGAGTTTATTGCATGTGAAGAGTAATAAATATATTGACTGGAAAAAAGTACTAGGGAATACAATTGAAGCTAATCATAACAAATTCAAGAGGTGTACCTATCTCTTCCTGAAGGAGAGCTTTGTGAGATGTCAAATTAAGAAAGTGATGTCTGGGATAAAATTTTGGTGAGGGAAAGGCGGTTAGGAAGTACAATTGCTGTTCTTGTAGAAGCTCTCTCTCAATTTGGCCTTTGGGATTGGTGCTCCCCTTCATGACTGCCGCCTTGTGCTAACCTTTACATTTGGTGGTGTGATGCACCCAGAGCACTAAACGGGAGAGCAAGAAGTGGTTCTGTGGTTCCCCCTCGTGCCATTCTTCAAACTTTGCAGACGATACAAAACTACACAAGATAATTAAGTCTTAAACTGTCTGCAAAGAATTACAAATGGATCTCACTAAATTGGGTTTCTTGGCAACAAAATGGCAGAGGAAATTCAGTGTTGGTAAGTGCAAAGTAATGCACATTGGAGAACATAATCCCAACTATACATTCAAAATGATGGTGTTTAAATTAGTTGTTACCACTCAATAATGAGATCTTGGAGTCATTGTGGATAGTTCTCTGAAAATATCTGCTCAATGTTCAGTGGCAGTCAAAAAAGCGAACAATGTTAGGAGCCATTCATCTTGGAAAAGAGACAGCTAAGACGAGTGATGATAGAGATCTATAAAATCATGACTGGAGAAAGTGAATAGGGAAATATTATTTACTCTTTCATATAAAACAAGAACTGGGGTCATCTGATGAAATTAATAGGCAGCAGGTTTAAAGCAAACAAAAGGAAGTACATCTTCACACAATGCACAGTCAATCTGTGGTACTCGTTGCCATGGGATGTTCTGAAAGCCAAAAGTATAACCGGGGTTCAAAAAAGTATTACATACATTGATGGAGGATAGCTCTTCGCTATTAGCCAAGATGGTCAGGGATGCAGCCTCATGCTCCGGGTGTCGCTAAACTTCCAACTGCTGGAAGCCGGGACTGGACGACGGGATGGATCACTTGAAATAGCCCTGTTCCATTTATTCCTTCTGCAGCATCTGGCACTGGCCACAGTCGGAAGACGGGATACTTGGCTAGGTGGACGATTGTTCTGAGTCAGTATGGTGGTTGTTATATTCATCTTATAGTGAGATGCTAGCCCATGGAAATCTGTCAGCTTAAACGTGCAGAATGAGCACTGAGCGATACCTTTGGCAACTCCCTACCATCAGTAATTCTATTCCCCTTTCTAGTCCCCCACAGTCTTGGAGGACAGCAGAGAAGATCCTTGGTGACTCCCTTATGGGCAGAAGAGCAGCCTCTTGCCAGCTTCCTCTCTTACCACAGAGGGGAGACAGAAGTAAGGCCTCAGCCCAAGGACAAGGGAATGGGCCCCAGCAACAGTGAGCACAGAAGAGTGTATGGAGAGAATAAAATAGGGTGGAGCTGCGAATGAAGTAATACTGTAGTTTTGGAAGAAAGAAGTAGAATTGGGAGAAACCAGATGGAATGAGGAAGGGAAGAGGTTGAGGTCCATCTCACAAAGTGGGATATGATGGGTAGAGAGAATAAGGTGATGATGGAGATGAAGAAAGAAAACACATTACTAATACAGGCACGGAAATGTGGGAAAATAACCGAAGGAAGAAATTTGACCAACTGGAATGCAGTATAATTCAGAGTAAATAACGACAATTCATTAAACAGAAAAAGAAAACTCTAGAGAATCAGATGAGAGGCAAAATTAGAAAATTAAATCATCTAGGAAGAGAGAGGAGAAAGAGGATCTTGCAAAATAAGCAAGACTGAGAATTAGATAAATCTAGACATAGTAGCAAGAAAGGAAAGTGAAATGAAAAGAAGAAAAGGAAGTTGGTAAATTAATTGAATTTTTAAAAATACATATTTTTATGCCAATTTAGGTATGAAACCTTGGTCAGTCTTGGTGATGGCCACTAAAACTCTAGCTGCTCTATTGACCTATTTTTAACCTTCAGTGATTAATTTATTTTAAATGGGCATTAATGACAGCTTGATTGGCCTTTTCCTGTTCTTGAGTCTTGTGCTCTGTGGAGAGTCTTGTGCAACCCAGTTTACACCATGTATCCAGGAGAGTGAGAATGTGTAAACGCTACGTTGCAGGGTGGGTTAGTGGGAGAGGCCCAGGCCTGAGGAAGAATAACATTTTCTTTATCCACCTCAAAAACATGGTGTCAAGTATCTGAGGGGTAGCCGTGTTAGTCTGTATCCACAAAAACAATGAGGTCCGGTGGCACCTTAAAGACTAACAAATTTGTTTGGGCATAAGCTTTTGTGGGTAAAAAATGCATCTGAAGAAGTGCATGAAAGCTTATGCCCAAATAAATTTGTTAGTCTTTAAGGTGCCACCGGTCTCCTCGTTGTTTTGCCAAAAACATGGTGAGTCTCATGCTGTTATGCGTTTGAAAACAAGATGATAGTGCTCTCACAGGCCCTGGCCACAGCCCTAGGTTGGACCTCTCTGACATGAAGTGGTACTTGGAATAGGCTGCATTCTGAGGATCTGCATAGTAGCCTCTCTTTGTTTCCTCTCTCTGCTTGCTCAACAGTGGAAGTTTACATTATTGACACTTGGGGTCAGAGTCTCATTTACACTAACATCTTTACATTGCACAGTCCTCACAGTGTGAGTAAATCATATTTACATCCATTTTATTTTCAAGCAGTGTAAAGGGGGCCTTAGGTGTTCATCGTTAGGTTTTGAAGTTAACATCCCATTGATAAATGGGGAAAGTTCACATTTTCCTTCAAACTGTTTTTGTCTGTAGAATTAGGAAGGCTTCATTACATTGGTTTACATTTTGAAATTTTCTTGGTAAACATCAAGGTTACAAGCGTATTGTGTTATGAAAGCTAAGATTCTGGAGCACGGTATGGGAGCCACAATGGGAAAAGACCATCTTGCCAAGTTGTAATATTTCAGGGGGTAAATGTCATCCTTTGTAAACTGGCACCAGCAAATTACAGCAAGGACTATTCTGAGAGAACAGTATTTGCTAGAATACAGGGTTTGCTTAGTCCTCTTCACATCATAAAGGATGTGATCACAGGATCTATTGCCAGTATAAATCTTTTTCCAAACCAATTATTTTTGGATTTCTTAGGCATTAGCTAACTCTGCAAAGATGGCATACTCAGACTTTCTGTGGTAACTTACATATACTGGATGTTTTTTACCTAGATTCTAGCTGCTATCCTAAAAGCAGCTTCCATGCCTTCCTTACTCAGGGGGATTAACGTGTACCTCTCTCAACTAAATACAGATTCAGGGATTCTTTAAAATAAAGCCTGGACTTCACCAGTTACGAAGAAAGGAATAATATAAAGTGCTGCAGGAAGCAAACGTATGCAGCACTAGAGTTGTAAATATTAATAATAATATTAATGAATACTTTTCCACTTTGTGATCTGTGCGCCTAAATTGATAATTTTAAGACTAGTATCTTTTCTAAGGGAAGCCGGACATGCAGTGCATAACCCAAACACAAAACTTCATTCACTTTCAGGGTTGGTGAATGAGTCCTTACTTTTTAACAAAGAAAAAAACATCTGTAATAGAATGTTGGCACACACAAATTTAGAGATTCTCGAGCAGTTAAAAATCTTCCAGCTATCTCCCACACCCTGTCAATGTGTTTAGTGCAGCATAGAGGCGATACACCATCTTCTCTTCTCCCTCCTCAAAACTCTCATGAGTAGGGAGAATCATGTGTGTATGCTGGCACGCTTGTGTGTCAGAGAGAGAGGAGAGATATTAAAAAGTTTCCTTAAGCCCTAATTGCAGCCCCAAATATGCATACATTTTGCGTGGTAAATTATGGTCCAAAGTTATTGCTCTGCGTAACAATATTAAAAACAAACAAAAACCCTCCTCAATAAACAGCTCTACGTGAAATCCTGGCTCTATTGAGTATATACCCTGTTTTTTGTTGTATAAGAGCACGGGTATATACTGTGTGTGTATATATATGAGAGAATTTAAGTGACATTTAAAAAACAATAAACTCCTATCAGGTACTGAATCTGCAGCCTAGTCCTCCACTCTCCAGAAATGCTTTGAACTAATGGCAGTGTTACCAGATTATCTTGCTGTTCCACAGGATGTGACAGGGAGGGATAGTAGAGAGTGCCTCTCCCATTATTACACAGCTGAATATGATGGGAGGGCAGGAAGTCATTCTTGCTAAATATTAATGTTTGAACCCTAAACCCTGTAACTCAATTGAGTTTAATGTGCATGTCTCGCATCCATTTCCGGATACAGCATGTTCTCACAAGGAGCTCCAAAAGTTCCACCTGCCATAAAGTGTAACACTATTGCTGTTTTACCCATAGATGCCATCCAGATATAGATTATTTTTATTAGGAAGTTTCACTGTCTAGAAGTCCAGGGAATACACCCAAGTAGAAAAGGTTTAAGGAAAGTTGTTTTTAACTAACAAAAATACACTTGTAAAATCTGAGACTGGCACAGCACATGATGTCTATTAGCCATATAGGTATTTGTTATATTTTTTATTGCTGGTAAAGTTTGCCATTTGAGCTGTGCAGATCCTCAGGGTTCTTTTTATTGTATTTGTCATCTACTTTGGAACAGTATGCCTTAAGGGAGAGTTTACTGCTTGAAACTACTTGAGTAGGTTTAATCATGCAGCTATAAGAAACTACCAGACATGAATTCAGATTTTTGTGTAAAGGGACTAACGCATGTTGGAACGTAAGGGGAAGGAGTAAACTAGTTAATTGGAATGTACCAGTGCTATTGAAATATAGCGGTGTTAGAGTTTCTAAAGATACGAAGAACTTGTGGACCTATAGCAGTGCCTTTAATAGTTGAATGAAGTTAGACAATGTAAAGTATTATAACATGTTTTAGATCAGGATAGGAAAAAAATCTGTGGTTTAGCACCAGTGTTTGGACCAATTCTGTGTAATCTCTTTTGAATGAGGTGTAAAACTGATGTCCTGATCATTTGTGCTTGTCACAAATCTCCATGGAACTGTTTTGCAAGGGCTTTGGTATCCAGGCCAAATTACAGCTTAAATAATTAAATTCTGATGGTCTAAAAAAAAATTGCCCTGTTTAAAATGGTTGAAGTATTATTCCATTCTTGCCTGTAATCGTGCAAGACAGTGCTATACAATAGCTATACCAGATGGATTCCACCCCATAAGCAAGTGAAAGTAATTACTCTGTGTGTATGTTTATACATAACACAAATAGAGTTAAATAATTACACTGGTCTACAATTTTTGAGAAGTCGTCTGCTTCAGAGATA
>NW_020664931.1:10016019-10047416 GCF_002925995.2 Terrapene triunguis
TACTATAAATAGCTAATAATTTTTAAGGGTCAGTGATTTTTTTGTTTAGGTAAAACTCTCTGGTTACCTATTTAAATTGCATCATTTTCCCTCTAAAGCATTTAAAGAGGTTGCGTGTAACTCCAGAACATGCCTTCACTTTTTAAAACATTTTATGAATGGGAACACGCTACTCTGTTTCCCTTTTCTCAGTGGCCAGGTATATTTCCAGTTAAAATGTAACCACCATCATGCCCCACAGTATCACCTTACAAATCTCCTGAACTCTCCCAGTGTATTCACAAATGAAAGTCAGTGCTTAATCTAGTTGTTTTCTTTAGCACACTGATTCCTTTTGTTTTAAAGAGTTTTGATGAAAATCTTTAAAAGAAAAAAAACTAGCAACTGATTTATTGCAAAACTTTATTTAAAGAAGTAAAACAGTTCATGGTGAAAGTTTTGAATAACCGTACATAGACATCAACGAATGGTAAAATTAGTGTTCAGCACTTCATTAGGAGGGCAAAGTATTGCTCACTTTGAACAACTGCTTTTTTTGGCGCTCTACCTTGGAGAAAGGAGGCTGTTTTCTTCCCCCTTGTTAAGTAATGTATGTATGAGGAATAACATTCCTTGCAGTCATCCAAGAGAGTTTCAGTGTTTGAATTATCTGAAGCTGGTTTTGTTGTGGTTTTGCTGACAGTGACTGGAATCCTTCAAGCTGAATTGGCATTCTACAGTAGTGACTGTGCTTAGGAGTCAGTGTTTTCCCAAACCTTATCCAGATAAATGCAAAACAGGGACATTGAAGTATTCGGTATTTCTTTGAAAGGTCGCTTCATCCTAGAACGTGGTGTACAAGCTCCATTTCTTATTCTGCAGCACAGGACCGCTTTTAAAATCTAAATTAGTCAGAAAATAAATTATGACTATAATGAAGATGATATTGAGGGAGAGTTTGTGAAGATCTGTGCTTTCGTGATTGTGCCTGTATAATTGCAGACATTCGCCACGCTTCTGGCATGCCTTGTATGATCATAGCGATGGAAGAGACTCAGTCAGTCATCATGTCTATGACCCGAATGAGATTAACTGTTTTCAAGCTTTAATATTTTTGGTGAGAGTCTTAGTAGCTGAGTGACTTGGTGGCAGTTCTTCTCCACAGTTTAGTTATTGGAAAATTCTCATTTCATAGGACGAATAGAAGTTTAAAGGAAACTTATGAATTGTCTGGCGATTCTTGAGAACCAACCAAACAAAAAAAATTCACTTCCATCAGTTTTCAGTTTAACCTTGTTTCCCATTTTGAGCCAATTTAAAAAGAAAAAGAGAGAGAGAGAAAGAGGCGATGATGCATTTTTGACTTTTTGTGGAAATAGTCATAGTATGCTGAAAGATGGAAATGTTAATGGATACCCCAAAGAAGCGACGTTCACACCATTACCCCCAAAATGCAGCTTCTGATTTTACCCAACAAAAGGTGCTTTTCATCTGGCAGTCCCGCTAGGAAGGAACAGGAAATAATGTGCTGAATTCATTTCGAAAGAAGCAGTGTTCTAATCATTCCGCTCTTGCAGTCTGCATAGTGTTATCTGTGGGGTAGAAGAGCAGAGAGGAGTTTTGTGAACAGGGCTATCTTTGTGTCTGGAACCTAAGAAACCAGATCCTAGTGGGTGCAGCTGTGCTGGAAGTACTGAAACTGTAGACACATTTTACAAAGAGGAAAAGCAAAAATTAGACTCCTTTCACAATTTCTATTTTAATATAATGTTAAAGTTACCTTCAAAGTCTCCACCTGAAATTTATTTATTGAAGTACTCTTGGTTTCCTCGTTAGGTTGTGGTATTTGGGGGAGGATGTAGAGAGGAGAGTCTGAATTAGCAGAGCTGGCAACAAAGAATGAATTATGTGGGTTCATAAGCAAGCATTGTTTGTTTCTTTAATGCGAAATGCATATTGTAAATAAAATTCCTACTAGTTTGTGTAACATTAGACTTTAATCCAAGAGTTTAATAGTTGCAGCTTTATATGTCTGATCTTTAGCTTTTAGGCCTGGGTGGTCTTCTGTCCAGTACGATATTGCACAATTCTAAATATTTATCCTCTCCCTCATGCAAAAACATGGATCAGGATTCTGATGGTTAAATACTGAAATAAGGAAAGTGTTTGCCTTTATAAGATAGCTTTAAGAAATAACATCTTCAAAACATGGCATTTAGATGCTGGAAAAACTAAATAATTCACCCTTAGTGTAACTTACAATAAATATCTTGTTTCTAGCAGGTAAAAATGAACTAGCACATTTGCATTTCTGATTAATGGGAATCCTATTAATAATTTGTAGTGATAACTTCTAAATGTAGGAAGTATTCTGTGAATTGAATGTATGAGACACGTGGGAAAGTTCCATAAATGCAGACTGTTCATCTGGTGTTGCTTGAATGTTTCATTGACTTTGGAAGAGGTTTTTTTTAAACAGTCCTAAAGAGACTCGTCAATTATTCAATATACAGAAATAAAGGGAGAAGGATGGATGTTCAGTGGTACAACTTAAATAGGTTATTTTAAAAATGTCATTAAAGATCTTTCAGGATTTTGATTAACCCCTATGCCTTGGCTTTTGAACAGTTGATACAAATTGTAATGTGTTTTACAAGGGTTATGCTGGAGTGAAGTTTGTTAATCTGTTTTGCAGATTGGGGTGATGTTTCTATTAAACTAGAGTCATGAGAATATGAAACAAAATCAATTCAATTCCTGCTATTGTCTTTTACTTCAGGGTGGCTTTTTCTTAAAAGGCTGAATACTTCCATCCTTATTCACAATAAAGAGTACATTGCTCCATGCCAGTCCCATTATGGTAAACAGAACTATTCACATAGAAAGGTACTGAGGTGTCAAAATCTAGCCCCAAGTGACTCTGCTGATGAAGGGATACTTACAAGGGATTAAACCCACATTTGATTTAAATCTCTCTGCAAAATCGATGTAAATATTTCTCTCTCTCTCTCTCACTTATACACACAGATCACACACTACATTGAGAGAATATTATTAAGGTTGCAAAGTTTTGGTAATCAGAAATTAGGAAATGCCAAAATTAAGATTACCTGTGCTGTTCAGTATTTTGCTTTCTCCTGATTGTTCGTTGTGTAGCCCCAGACCTTATGTACTCCACACTATTCAAACCCTGCTCTCAAGACCGAATTATTAATTTCCTGTTTCTATGGAACTCATCACTGTATTATCAGAGTGCTTCACAAACAGTAATGAAATTTTTATTTCCACAACACCCTGGTGAGATGAGAGGATAATATTATTGATCCCCTTCTATCCTGTTCCATCCAACCGGTCCCTGTCCCCATCCTATCTCTTTCACAGTTCCTCATCCCAGTCCCATTTTCTTCACCTACCCAGTCCCAGTCTCCATGCTCAGCCAGTCCCAGATCCCCACCCTTCCCAGCTCATCAAGCAACTTGTGTCTTCCCCTCCCACCCACTCCCGGTCTCCAGACAACCCCATCCACACTGGCTCACAGTCCATTTCCTTCCAAGATCTTTGTCCAGTTTCAGTGTTCCCCTGGCTTCTTGTCCCAAACTCTTTGCCAGCTAAGTCCCAGTTCCCCCCGACACACCCCCTGGCTCCTCATCAGATCTGTGCCCCAGCCTCACTCCCAGTGAAAATATATAAAATAATTAATATAAAAACCAAATAAAATATGAAATAAAAGTAATGGTGCTCATTTGGTGATATAGGAGTTGAGGAGAATTAGGTTTTTATAGCTTCTTTGAATTTTTTAAAATCTAAGATAAAAATGGCTTTAAATTCTGGCCAACAAATGATCATATAATTGTGCTGCTACATTTTAAGTCAGGGGTTCTCAAACTGGGGGTTGGGACCCCTCAAGGGGTCACGAGGTGATTACATGGGGGGTCGTGAGCTGTCAGCCTCCACCCCGAACCCTGCTTTGCATCCAGCATTTATAATGGTGTTAAATATATTTAAAAGTGTTTTTAATTTATAAGGGAGGTCGCACTCAAAGGCTTGCTATGTGAAAGGGGTCACCAGTACAAAAGTTTGAGAACCGCTGATTTAAGTCATGGGCAACATCTTGTTGGCTAAATCTAGGATAGGAAAATTATTTTTGCAATAGACGTGAAAGGATGTTACAAGCAGCTATATGACCTGTCTCTGCATTTCCTAATTGAACATAATTTATAAGTTGTTGCCCTTTTCAGTATATGTATTGTGGTCCTTTAGAGCTAGATTCTGCTGACAACTATAGTCTCATGAAATCAGTGAGACTGGATGGGGTAGGTTATGGTCCACTGTGTATGTGATTGTGGACCATTTGTTTTTGTTTTTTAATGCCACTTTAAGCCTGGGGTCATAAACAGTCTGGTCTTGTTTCCTTGCTCCCTTCCTCTTACTCATATTGACTTGCTTCATATCTTTTGGCTTGTGCTTCACAGGCTCATTTTATCTTTTCAGTGTACTGCTCAGACTTTCATTTTGAGAATGGACCAAAGCAAAAAACTACAATACAAAAAGGAAGTGTTGCAATGGGAAACTGCAAATGATGTGGTTTGTACAGATTTCTAAGTGGCTTTCTGTGTATGCACTGTTGCCAATAAAAAGTAAAGCTGTTTCCAATTAAAGTTGCCATACTGCATGTAACAGCGCTGGACATAAGAATTCAAAAATTCACTTCCAGCTTGAGACTACATTATTTCATAGCAGTGCTAATAAGCCCATCAACTTGCTCCCCAAATCTCACTTGAGTATTCCTATATGTACATTACAAAAAACAATAGTTGAGGGCTTTCTTCCCTTCTAGTCGCCAAAGAAGTTTTCCTTTAGTGTGCATGAAGTTTGTGTTTTTTTGGAAACTATTGGGGGAGGAGAGGTAGGAATAAGTTGTTAACCTTTTCCTTGCCAATATCATAGGAAATAGAGAATAAATAGCAGACCTATAACAATGAATACATAATACAGTAGTGTAAAGAGAAATCTCAGTATGTTAGTGGGATTCATACAGTCCTGAAGCTCTAAATTTGCACCTGTTCTACAAGAAGAGTATATCTTCCCCTCCCCCCCACCCCCCCGAAACTCAGTATCATTCAATGGAATTCACCTTGGATGAGAGGAGGGATTTCAGGGCTGAAGTAATGACTATAAGGAGTCTAAGAAGGGAGGAATTAAGATTTCAGCAGATATCTTTAAAAAAAATAAAAGTAGAAGGGAAAAGAGACTGGTTTTAAACCTGGTGCATGCAGCTGCTTAATATTAAAATCATGTTACTATATATGTGTAAAAGCAGTGTTAAGTGCTGATGCTCATTGTCGCTGTCTTCAGGGCCCTTCATAAATGTGCATCTGTTTATATATGTTACCTATTATCTCATCACATCATACCCTTGCCCCTTCACTCCCCCAGTGCCAGTATCATCACCCCTGTCATTTGTACCTTTTTCAGCACCACTTGTTGAGTCTCTCCTAAAGGCTAATTTATTTTATGATGCTGTGAAGTAAGGATTGAACTACTATTTTTGATAACTTAATGACTCACTTGAAGCAGAGAGATGTTTATATACCCACTCAGTGACTGATAATAACTTTACTCCTCAGCCTTCTCAACCACATACCTGCCTGCTGCTGTTTCTCTCCTTTGCAGCCCATCTAAAATTAGATTGTAAGATTTCAGGGTAAGGACCAAGTTTTTCTGTTTGCACTGTGACGTGCCTGGGAAAGTCCTTAGCACTGTGAAAATAATAAATAGTAATAATGGACAGACATGAGAAAGAATATAGGTAAGTGCTAGTGTGATGTATTGAGAGGAAAATACATAGGTTAGAGAAAATACACCCAAAGTTATAGTTCACTGAATATGTACTGAATTTAAGATATAATTTCATCCTGCAGAACATTGACTTAAAATGCATAGCTCTGAAATAGACTTTTAACCAAACTTCATTTAGAAGACAAGGAAACCTAGTTCTTTACTTTACACAATAAGGATGAATAGGAGATACATGCACTCATCATATATTTGATCAGAATTTGAGCGTGTAAAATCTCTAAAACAGGAAGAAAACAAAATTGAGTGTTGCTAAAAAAAATTCAGGCTTTCTAGTGTGATTCTGTGTTCCAAACACTAAGTTTTACTCACATAATAAGGTAAACCCTTTCTCAGGGAGAAAAAAAAATTATCTGGTTTACGGTATTTTCCAAGATTTTCTTGAGCTTCAATTAGGGTAGTTACGGTAGAGTGTAATCCATTGCATCTGGCTATTCCCACATGTGAAGCTAAAATCTGGAGTACTGCTCAGAAGTGAGTCAGAGGAGAGCATCCCCAGGAAGAGAGAGTAGCTGCTCTGAAGATAGTGCAATGGGGCTAAAACAGATGAAAGCTAACAGAGCTGCCTAAATCTGATTACTGTGATTTTTTTTGTTTGTTTGTTTCTTTGTTTGTTTTATACTGTTTGCGTGACCATCTTCAGCAGAGTGTGTAAGGGCGGGCGAGTAGGTGTTTTTGAACCAGAGGTCTCGGAACAGCTAACTGCTTACCATGCCAAACGGGGTTAAGCAGATAGATACTCTGGATTCTCTTCACTCTCTAAACCCTACCTACTGCGGCAACGGGCAGTCTGGCAACTGTAAATACTGGATCCTGGACTTAGGTACAAAAACACATAAAGCAGATAGGTATTTTATGAGATATTTCCAAATCATGAGCGTTGCAGTCTGTCTTTTTTCCCCACTCTCAAAATAAGTCGAGGTGTGGAGTATAATAGTAAGTGGCTGTGTAAGAAAGAGGGGGTGTAAATGAAATTTATCTGTGTGAACCTTGTAAAAATTACTGGGAAACTGTATAGGAGGCTCTTGTAGAAGGTTAAAGTGAAGTTTAATTGACTTATTTTTATAAAATGGAACTGTACAAATGAGAAATATTGCCTGTGCTATATACACGGTGTCACCTGGTAGCAATTAATTTGAAATATTTAGCAGCAATCTTGTAAGACTGCTGCTACTTGACAGAGGGAGCCTTGATTTTCTAATCTGTATTGTCACTGTTGAATTTAAAATCACTGAGTGGTAACAGTTCGGGTGCAGAGCTGTTGGGAGATAATGTGGAAGCAACGGACCATTAGACTGTTTGTAGATTGTTTGGGAATTTATCATTGATGGTGAAAGTTAATCAAGTGTTACCCAGGAAGAGATGCCTTTTAATTGGTGATTGGGGGAATGAGTGCAAGGAGAGTCAGGGTAGGCTGTAAGGGGACACTGCTTAAGTTAGGATGGGGGAGAAATCATGCTTGTACCAGGAAAATTATACTTGTCCCTGCTATTCTGACTTATTGTGATCACTGCAGCTTCAAAAATAGAATAGACTTTCATGCAAAACATCTGAAATTTTTCAAGACAAAACACAGATGTGTCTCAAATGCAGCAACCTGCGTGGTCACTGGGATGGTTACGCTGCAAATTCAGGTAGTTTTGTGGTTGTTCATATACCAGCTTTCCTGCTTGCTATCAGCATGCACACACTGGCAGTGGGCAGCAAGAGGAAAGGAGATGTGCTCTGCTATGCAGCACCAGTTGACTATAGCCTTGCTGGTTTTGTGTGTTGAACTAAGGAGGCTAAGGGGGAAAACATAAAAAAGACACACTAGAACAGCAGGTAGGAGGTACAAGAAGTTTAAACCTGCTGTGGGCATCTGAAGACCAAGTGGCATGTTAATAGGACAACTTCACATAATTCACTAGCTCACTGAAAGATAGGAAAAGCGGGCATCTGGCTCTTCAGTTACTGCTCTGATGTGTGGCAAAGGGGCCAAGTGCTGGCAGTCTAGCTACTGTACTTGTCACACAGAATCACATTCTCAATATCTTTCTTAATAGTCTGCGGTGCCAGAGCTGTCAGACTTCCAGTGACAATGATGATTATTCAGACTTTCAGACTTAAAAATAAATAAAAAGTACTTTAAAATACCCTGCTTTCCCCTCCTCTCTCAAGTCAAAAACAGCCAACATTCATGCCATGCCTTCTCCAGTTAGCTAGATAGGGCCACTAATTCGCATGGCAGGATGCTGCTTTCCCCTGGAACACTGAGCGCTTCATCACCTTGATTTGTGCTGCTTTGTATCCATCCTCTGCTGAGTTCTTGTTACTGTAGGTGTCTGCTGCGCAACATACCATGTGTGTTGCTTCCAAGGTGTTTTCATAAAGAACACTTTTTTTTTTAAATGCTGAGTGTAATAAACTAGACCAATAAGACATTTTACATCCATCTGTGAGTTAAGATTGAAAAGTCCGTTATTTGTATATAAAAAGTCTTGTTTGCAAATGGTGACCCTGCATGCTCTGATGTGTTACTTTTCAAAGTAATGTTATTTCCATGTACAGTTTTCCTGGTGGTAAATTGATGTGTGTTTGTATAGTGCATTTTCATAAGCAGCTCCTGTACCCTTTCCTAATACAAGAACAGAACTGCTTGGAGGATCCACTGTAACTTAATAGTAATGGTGTCAGTGAGAGTAGCAACAGCAAGGTGTTATTTCTAGAGTTTTTAGCTGCCATACATTTACAACTGCCAGTGATTTTTTGTTGTTGTTTTGTTTGTTTGCATTGTTGCTGTAGCTGTATTGTTCCCAGGATATTAGAAAGACAAGTGGGTGAGGTAATACCTTTTTTGTATCAAATTCTGCTGGTGAAAGAGACAAGCTTTCGAGCTACACAGAGCATTGAAATTAGGAGTAGTAAATGGTGCAGTTTTCTCGGTAGAAATTTTGAACAACACTGATTTGTCTTAAGAATTCTTCAGAACTTGAAGTTTGTAACTTCCTTAAAATGTTTGAGAGAGAACTTTCATGGAATTGTTAATGAACAACAGTTCCTCCTTAACACTGTGATCTTTTGGTTGTTCTTTCCAAATATGTGTCAGATTGAAATCTGTAGTAAAAGATGGGGGGAAAGTGAATGCATTACTAAGCAGTAGATCAGAGAAGGTACATCTTTCAAGAAAAGCATTAGAAAATAAACTACAGCAAATATTTAGATACACTAATTTTGTTCCCATAACTTTGGGTAGTTTAGAAAATGTTGCAGATTTTAGGAATTTCTCACTAAAAACAAATCAGGAAATAAATTCTCATAAAGATCACACTCATCTCTATAAACGTACAAATGCACTAAAAAAGAGGAGTCTGGTTGAAAACCAAACTTGGCTGTGATTTGACTGTAGGGAGAGGAAAAGCATTGATTTGAGTCTTACTCCTACCATTGAATGCAGATTTTTTTTTCCCCAATTATTCAGAGGAAATTACAGGACACATTTATTCTAACCCATAAATGGATCATGTGACCCCATATTTCAGTTTGGAAATTTAAAAAAGCATTATGAATAAAATCCAGGGAACAAATGGGCAAAGCCCATGAGTTACTAACCTTAAAAGTGCATTACACCCATAAGGATGTGTGTGGTGGGTTAAAAAGGGAGATGAATTGGCTTTAGTTTGCCTGGGAAGAGATGTTTTATATTTCATACGGCATATATCTACAGTGGAAAACACAGGTCATCTAGTTGCACTTAATTTGATCCATATATATTAGTTTAACTACCTGTTTGATCACCCATATTGCTTTATAGATACAGCCAATCTTAAAATAATTTATATATCCATAAATCAGGATAGTTTGACTACATAGAGTAATACACCTCTACCCCGATATAACGCGACCTGATATAACACAATTTTGGATATAACGCAGTAAAGCAGTGCTCTGGGGAGGCTGGGCTGCGCACTCCGGCGGATCAAAGCAAGTTCAATATAACGCGGTTTTTCACCTATAACGCGGTAAGATTTTTTGGCTCCCGAGGACAGCGTTATATCGAGGTAGAGGTGTAGTTGGGAAAGTGCATCCAAGAGAAGAGAAGATTCTCTGAGGTCTGGGTTCACAGAATACAGTGGGAGAAACCAGTGCTACTGGTGGCTTGGTGTAAATTTTGGATCTGATCCAGTTCTGAAATATGTGTAGCCTTTTAGAACACAGTTGAACATTATATGTGCATTGCATGCCCTCATCCAGCTCAGTCAAAATAGCCTGCAACACACATCCTCTCAGAATTGCATGCACCTGTGTGCTATGTAACTGCATGTCTGAGGGTAATTCTGTGCAAGCCCATGCATCCTTCCTTGCTTTTGTCTCTATTTGGATTTTTTTGGATTCCTAGACACACAACATTCAGAAAGGTTGAGTTGAGGTTGAAAGCTTACATCAGTAAATTAAACATAAGAATCTTTATAGTTAATGCAAATCATCAGAGATAGGAAATTCATGCTCATTTGGCGATCCATGAGTCCCAACTCCCTATAATCCTTAAAACGCTTATTGGTCCCTCCCTAGTTGTAGCACCTCCTCCCATGGGTCTTTTGAAGGTGTGTGGGCCTTTCTGGAAACTCTTTTAATTCTTCTGTACCTATACCACTCCCCCCCTGATCTTTAGACTGTTCAGTTCCCAGTCCCTGGAGGCTGGTGACTCACCCTGGGCTGCAGATTTCGAACCCATCTGGCTTCTGAGTTGTAATGGCAAAAAAAACAAAACCCCAACTACAATTAGCTTAGTTAGAATGTGAACACCTGTAAATTTTATCTGGTCAATTTAGGAATCTATCTTCCAAGACACTTAACATTAGTTTAAAATATTCTTCTTAAGCCTGACTAGCCTACCAATTTTGAGATTGGTGTTTCTTTATATTTTAAAGGGTGCGTGGGGAGAGGGTGAAATTGGATTCATAGCGTACACTTTGTTGGAGTCTGAAGCCAGAACTGGCAACAGCAACTCCATAATAAGGAAAATAATAGTTTTCCCAGTGCATGTTGTTTGTTCTTTTGTTGAGAAGAAGATTGCTGTATATTACAAATGCATCATTTTTAGAAGCTACCCTGAGAAGAATTTGCGTGGTTCTGACTTTTAAAAAAGATATTGCAGGCAGCTGATACCAAGGCGGCTTCACAAGAATTATAAAAACAAAAGGTGCCACAAGAACTCCGCGTTGTAAAAACAAAAAAGGATGCTGGTAATACTTGCACAATAGAGACTGCATTTTAGGCTATTCCCTGCAATAGAAAAGCCAACCTGAGCTAGTCCCCTTCTCCATCATTTCGAAGACAAAACACATTTATTGTCTAAAAGGAATACCTATAATTGAGCATTTTGCAGCTTATAGCATTGTATAGCAGTTGAGTGTCAGTGTCAAGCCGACTAAGTTTAAATTGAGCATATTAAGTTGAAAAGCATGCAGAATGCACTAGATTTTTATTCAATACTGTGTATACTAGATTTCTTCATTGGGTTTAGTGTTTTCTGGGGTATCTGTTTAAACTGTATTGCCAGTTTGCAAGAGAAGCACAAATTATGGCCTTTCTTTCTGATTTTTTTTCCCAGGTGCTCGTTGTTAGGCCTTGGAGTGAATAGTGGGTTCATAAACACTGTTGAATGTTTGACTACAAAGTGGTGTAATGATCCATGGAATTTGTCCATCCAGGCTTGACCTGTTTCCTTTTCCTGTTACTGGGGTTAGGAAGGGCAGCATAATCCATCTGCTCTGACTAAATTCACTCATACCGGAGCTCAAGAGTAGGAGGTTTTGTAATATCTGTGATCTGGATACAAAGCATAATTTCAATATTTGCAATTTTTAGTGGTAATTACAATGTTCAATAGTAAAATAAAGGTGGCGGAGTGAGAGAAAATATGAGTGCTCCTCCTTACTGTCGGTAGGAAGCTTTACTTGATGTCTACATTTTTGTTTTAATTTGTGTATGCATACAGCCTTGAAAAGAAGACAGCCATACATAATGCTTGAGCGAAAAGAACCCTTTTTCTTAGGATGGCTTTTAATGTGTTGCTAAGAACTAAAGTGTATTTATTTCAGTTGTTTGTAGCATCTGTCTCCTAGTGCCAAATGCTGAGACTACTCATCATCTCTAGCAAGTTGACTTAAATGGGAGTTAGGGATGCTAAGCCCTTTACAAATGATGCTTAGTGCCTCACAAGATCTGGCCTATATCATCTAAGTGTTACAGGTTGCTTTAACAGGAGCCTTTTGGCAGAGATCAGTACAGCTCTTGGGGAGCACACATTGTTGCAATGAGGAGCCAGGGTCTTGGTTAATGAAAATACACCTCTACCTCAATTTAACGCTGTCCTCAGGAGCCAAAAAATCTTACCGCGTTATAGGTGAAACCGCGTTATATTGAACTTGCTTTGATCCACCGGAGTGCGCAGCCCCGCCACCCCCGGAGCACTGCTTTACCGCGTTATATCTGAATTCGTGTTATATCGGGTCGTGTTATATCGAGGTAGAGGTGTATTACCATCTACTATCTTTTATTATATATTAAGAATCCAAAAAGGAATGGACGTGTGTTCTTTCCCTACCTCCTTTCTTCCTCACAAAGAAGAAAAATGCATTTCTGGTGCCTGAATAACTCAGTTGCTTTAAAAAAGTGAATGTCATTTCACCCTCTCATGCTGCTTGCCATAACACAGCCAGTGTTGATGTGAATTTATCGTGCACACTGCTGATTAAAGGATTTGTACAGTTAATCAGGGTTCGAGAAAAGTGATGTTGCTCTTTTTCCCTCCCTTTTCTTTGTTTCCCTTTTTCTTGCTTTCTTTGTCTGGAATATCTCCAGATGGTTCTCTGCCCCCACCCTCTCCTCCTCTCTCATTATTTCTTTGTGGTCACTTACTAGTTGTAGCAGCGAGGAGGGTGTCGGGAAATGATTCAGTGAAGAGAGATGCAGGGGATTTTTTTCTCAGAACATGGACTTTGCTTTGAGCTATTCGTGAGATACAACTGCAGAAAATGAGTCATGCAGGAAAATGTAGCATTTAATTTTGAGACATGGGCTTTTTCATACAAAATAGGACCAGCAGTAAATATACCCTGCTAGAAGACCATACATATGGCAATCAAGGGTTCTGGTTTCAATTTGCAATGGAAGTTCAGTTTTATGTGTTGTAACTGTGCAAAGGTATAAACTGACTGCTCTTTCAATAATTACAGGTTATTTTGTTCTTTTATGTATTGGCAACATAAAGCAGTGTGATTTCCCACCCCAGTAGGTCAGTGGACATGTTGTTTCTGATTTGGTCAGAATCATTCTACTCTGGTTATTTGCTCCTTTCTCAGTCTCTTCCTTTTAGTCAGAAACTACATTCTGAGAATCTATTGTTTTCATAAATCTGCCTTGCAGATTTACTGAAAGGTGCTACTTGACCTTGTCTGTAAAGCACTGTTAAAAATAGTTGGTGGGATAATTTGCCTGTACTGACAGTAGTACATATTTGTTTCTCATTGTTCAGATTACGCTTCGATGTGAAGATAGAAATTATTGAAACTAAATTACTTTTAATTGTTGTTTAAACCTGCTATTACTAATGCAGCTATTGTGGGGGAAAGGGGACTAGTTATTGTGATAGCCTTGGAACCAAACAGTATGAGAACATTGTTTCAAGATCAAGACAGTGTTCCTGTCCCAAGGTCAGAGTGTTTACACAGCTGTTGCTTAAAACAGTCAATAGTTGTCTTACCACATAATTCTGGTTTTAATAAAAGTGAGCAGGAAGAAAATAATGTTAAAATAGCATTGAATTAGTGTGCATGCTTAGGTTCATCTGAAATTGAAAATGACTTGCATTGCATATTGTATTGTACTCTATCCTATATCCAGTAGAAGTTTAGGATGGACTCTGACCACTATTTGACAACGTAGACAGAGGTGAAAATAAGCCGGTACGGCACGGCATGGCGTACCGATAAGAAAGTGGCCGCCAGTACACAACCAACCGTACCAGCAGGGCCGCTGATGGGGCAGGGGCCAAAGTGGCAGCTTACCCGGGGCCTGGCGATTTAAAAGGGCCCAGGGCTCCCGGCAGCAGCCAGAGCCCTGAGCCCTTTAAATCGCCGCCGGAGCCCCCGGGCAGTGCTGAAGGGCTAGCTGGGGGAGTCTGGCCCCAGCCCCACCCCTTCCATGTGAGGCCCCGCCCCTTTCAGGGGCCCAGAGCCCCCTTCCCCCGCCTTGCCCAGGACCCTGGCTGCGTTGCATACCAGTAACTCCTTTAAGTTGCTTTCACCCCCTGAACATCGATATGTGAGGAGAAGTGGAAGCAATAAAGTTAACAGTGGATATAGCCTAATGAACTCTGCTTTCAAGAGAATTCTATTATGGTAATCATTTCCTATACTTGTAGATACCCTGTTTTAGTGAATGAAGAAGTGACTCGTGTGTGTTGTACCTAGGACTCAAAGTAGTCTTTGAATCTTTAAATTTTGCAACCTTCCTTCCCTAAGTAAAAGTTGGCCTCAAGCAGATGTGGGTTTTTTGTTCTTTTTGATTTGTTCTTTTGTGGTGGAGGGTTATGCTATTCCTTTGGCAATATATGTAATTTGTCCTGCTGAGAAATCACTGATTTGCAGAATACTGTCAGTTTTTTATTGCTTGCTGCTACAAGCATGCCTTGTGTTCTGACTTGCGTAAATTCTATTAATTGTAAATGAGCTTAAAGCCATCATTGTTAAAATTGTCATCATCTGTACATCACCGGCAAATATCAGTTTAGTGACCTAACTAGAGAGAAAATGTTATTTGACTTATGACTAGGTCCCTACCAAATTCATAGTCCATTTTGGTCAATTTCACAGTCATAGGATTTTAAAAATCGTAAATTTCATGATTTCAATCTGAAATTTCAGGGTGTTGTAATTGTAGAAATCCTGACCCAAAAAGGAGTTGTGGGGGGGTCGCAAAGTTATTGTAGGGGGAGGTTGCAGTACTGCTAACCTTACTTTCTGCACTGCTGTTGGCGGCGGGTCTGCCTTCAGAGCTGGGCAGCTGGAGAGCAGCAGCTCTGCTGGCTGGGATCCCAACTCTGAAGGCAGAGCCACCGCCAGCCGCAGCAGCACAGAAGTAAGGGTGACACAGCCCGGTATTGCCACCCTTACTTCTGCACTGTTGCCTATAAAACTGGGCCCTCAGTCAGCAACCGCCACTCTCGGGCCACCTAGCGCTGAAGGCAGCAGTGCAGAAGTAAGGGTGGCATGGTATGGTCTTGTCACGCTTACTTCTGCACTGCTGCTGGTGGGGCACTGGCCTCAGAGCTGGGGGCCCAGCCAACAGTCGCCACTCTCCGCCCACCTCTGAAGGCAGTGCAGAAGTAAGGGTGGCAATACCGTGACCCCCCTAAAATAACCTTTGAACCCCCTGCAACTCCCTTTTTGGTCAGGACCCTGAATTTGAGAAATGCTGGTCTACCCTGTGAAATCTGTGTAGTATAAAGTAAAAACACGCAAAAGACCAGATTTCATAGGGGGAGACCACATTTTATGGTCCGCGACGTGTTTTTCATGGCCGTAAATTTGGTAGGGCCCTACTTATGACATCTGTTTCCTCTTCTTCACTGGGTGTTTATTCAATATGTCACCAATCTTTGTCCTCTCTCACTGGATCAAAATTATCTGTATTACTTGGTATGTTCTTGCTTTCATACTCTGGTGAATCATTCAGGATGAATTTCTAGGGATTTTCAACAGCCTGGTTTATTGCTGTATCTGGGTGCTGAGGGATAACTCTCAAGAATAATCAGTGTTAAGATTTTTATTTTTTGATGTGCAAAATGGTGTAAGTGTGAACTTGGAGTTGCATCTTAAATCATGCAGATAGTATGCCAGGAATGGACAGTAAGCTTCTCCACTGAACTTCTAATTGGGAAGAAACTGTGTAAGTAGTGATTTTTGTCCATAGAGAGTATATTGAACCGCTGGCAAAGATGAGATGCAACTTTGGAGGTGCCTCTTGCATTGTCAACCTTTCATTCTTGTTGATTTCAATATATATCTGCATACTATTTCTTTTTGTCACATGTTCTCTTGATTCCACCAGTGATATCAGTAGAGAACTTTTTTTGTGGGGTATAACTTTCTTACAGTCATTCTGAGTAGAGAGAGGCTACATTGGATCTACATTCAATCCTCTCCTGAAATCCAGACCACATGTTCAGTACATATTTGGCAGATCATGTATTTGTTTTCCATCTCATCAATGAAAAAATGAAGAATTTAATTCCCTTCTACTCAGCACCAACAAATGCTTGTTTATGCATCTGGCCTTCTTGAGCTTCGCTGTCTGTCTTTGTTTCATACGCTTTCCTCTTCTCCTCCTCTGCCGCCGCCGCTTATTTCCTTCCACTGGTATAGAACTCCTGGATTCCATGAAAGATGCCCTGATAGAAATTATTACCAGTACACCACTTCTTCTGCTGTTGAATACTGACTCCCTCAGTCATACTCTTACAAGCAGTGACTGGACACATAGATAGCCTTATGGCTAGTTTAGTTCAGATGTTTTGGAATCCGAAATTATATATTGAAAGCAACCTTGGACAGGTTCCTCTAATCAGCTTTCTTTGACTTGTTGAGATTCTGCACACTTTCGCAGGCATGGCATGCATAGTGCTTGCAGTGTTTTTACTAGTGTTTGAATTTAGTGATTCCTACTAGGTCTGTGCAATCTCTTCTTTCTTTCCTTGTCTTTCTCTGCTCATCTGTCACTGCTTGCTTTTAGGCCAGTTGTTGCTGAATGTAACTTTCCCTGCTTGCCGCTTAACATTTCCATGTTTATCTGTATTGATGTTGATGTTCTTGTTATAATTTCTTGTTCTGGACAGTCATGCTGCATATAGCAAGACAAGCTATTAAATTGCCTTGTGGTTATATTTGTAGGGCTGCACCATTGTTTTCAGAGGAAAATAATTACTTGTCAGCAGAAACAGCTTTGAGAGGGTAGATAAGAAATCTTGGTGCCCAATAATGGTTGAACTTAAATGCATCACAGAGCTGCTTTGATGATAAATGTTATATGTAAACCTTAAATTAATAGTATTTCCCATTTGCATTCCAGGAAGTGCACTTTCCTACCAAGAAAGCAGCCACCTCTTTGGTACATAGCAGTTGTTTAACAGCATAGAGCATCCCTGCAAAACAGTTTATGTCACGGTGAAGAATATTTTATCCAATTGCAATGATAGTGGAAATATACATAGCTAGAATATAGACGAAATTGCAAAAAACTACTTATCCAGGAGAGGGGGCCAAATACACCTGCTCTTCAATAACCATAGTTGAGAAGGTGCCAACTTAACACCGGGCTTAATGTCAGCATGATACTTGAATTATCAGCACTACTTCCTGCAGCACTGTGGGGTTTCGTTAGTTGCGTAAAAATATTCATTAGACCCAATTGATCTTAGCTTGTGAAATTGGATTTGTTTATTGGCCCGAGTGCTGTTTGAAAGGTCTTTTTTCCCATGAATTTGCACACATCTCCCATTGAAATGAATGGAGAGTCTCTCTATATGCTTAATGGATAAATGAGTGCTAAATATCTGATACACACAAAAAGATTTAGTGTCTTTATCTTTCTTTGTTTAAAGAAAAAAATATTAAGTTAGTACTCAGAGTACCACGTATGGCAGCTTCAAACTTCATAAACCAGATCAATAGTTTGTAGTTGGTTTTAAAAAATGCAGTTGATCTCTTGTCTTAAAATTTAAGATTCCAAACACATGAATGAGAAGCAACCAATTTATACCTCAGGCTATTTTTAAACAGTTGTCAGATGTGGCACATGATTTATATATTAAATTACTTGCACATTAAATGTTAACTTTCATGGTCCAGAGAACTGTATGAAATGTTCACCATTCAGTGATCCTGGGGGAGGAAAGGCACATCTCAGAAAGCAGGTTTTTTCAATCTTTCAGTACACCTGGTCAGATACTTTAGCCTCCCTATCCTATGATCACATTTATAATGTGCAAGCAGAATAAAGTCCAGACCAGTAATATATATACTTGGTGCTTTAAAAGGGACAGTTTGATAAAGCTGAAAGCAATTGAGCCAAATCAGCTGAGAGGAAGAATTTTATCAGAAAAATGGTAATTGGGACTCATTTGAGAACACCTTACTGCATGCCCAAAGACACACAAATCAAGGAAGAAGGCCATACTGGTTAAAAAACTAACCTGATTTATAGGAGGAAGTGAAAGCAGCTATAAAAATAAAATACATCTATCTATCGATATATAAAACAAATGGAAAAAAGGGTAAGTTGATAGTAATGAATTTAAATCAGGAGTTGGGAATTGTAGAAGAGTGATAAGGAAAGCCAGGTTGACATAAGGAGAAATCTGTGATAAGCAGAGTTAAGGACAAGGAGGAGCTTTAAAAAAAAATATTATTAACAAAAAGAATCCTGGCACTGGTATTGGTCTATTACTAGATGGAAATGGTATAATTATCAATAATAATTTAGAAAAGACTGAAGTGTTTTTTCCCTTCTGTATTTGGGAAACAAACATGATATAGTTTCATCACATCCTTACAACACTCTTTCTATTCCACTGGTATCTCTGGAGGATGTTAAACAGAAACTACTAAAGTTAGACATTTTTAAATCAGCAGGTCCAGATAACTTGCATCCAAGAGTTTTAAAAGAGCTCGCTGAGGAGCTCGCTGCACCATTAATGTATATTTTCAATAAGTCACGGAGCACTGGTGAAGTTCCTGAAGACTGAAAGAAAGCTAGTGTTGTGCCAATATTTAAAAAAAGGTAAACAGGATGAACTGGTTACTTATAGGCTTGTCATCTTGACATCAATCCCAGCAAGGTAATGGAGCAGCTGATATGAGATTTGATTAATAGAAAACAAAAGAAGAGTAATATAATGCTAATCAACATGGATTTATGGAAAACACATCCTCTCTAACTAACTTGATATCGTTTTTTTTTTATGAGGCTACAAGTTTGGTTGATAAAGGTAGTAGTGTTGATGCAATATACTTAGACTTCTGTAAGGTGTTTGACTTGGTATCGCATGGGATTTTGATTAAAAAATAGAACACTATAAAATGAATATGGCACACATGGATTAAAAACTGGCTAACTGATAGGTCTTAAAATGTAACTGTAAACTGGGAATTATCATCAAGCAGGCATGTTTCCAATGATGTCGCACATGGATTAGTTCTTGGTCCTACCCTGTTTAACATTTTTAGCCATAACCTGAAAGAAAACAAAATCATCACTGCTGAAGTTTCAGATGACACACAAATTGGGAGAATGGTAAATAATGAAGAGGACCGTCTCACTGATTCAGAATCATCTGGATCGCTTGATAAGCGGGACAAGCAAACAATATGTGTTTTAATACAGCTAAATATAAGTGTATGCATCTAGGAACAAAGAATGTAGGCCATAATTACAGGATGGGGGACTCTATCCTTGGAATTAGTGACACTGAAAAAGATTTGGATATCATAGTGAATAATCAGCTGAACATGAGTTCCCAAAGTGACGCTGTGACCAAAAGAGCAAATGTGATCCTTAGATGCATAAACAGGGAATCTCAGGTAGGAGTGGACAAGTTATTTTACCTCTGTATTTGGCACTGGTGCACCTGGTGCTGGTTCTGATGTCCACAAATTCAAGAAGGATGTTGATAAAGTGGAGAGAGTTCAGAGTAGAGCCACAAGAATGATTAAAGGATGAGAAGTGATAGATTCAAAGAGCTCAGTTATAAGTTAACAAAAAGAGGGTTAAGGGGTAACTTGATTACAGTTTGTCAGGATCTACATGCAGAACAAATATTTGTTAATGGGCTCTTCATTCTTTCTAGCAGAGAAAGGTATAATACGTTCCAGTGGTTAGAAGTTGAAGGTGGTAGATAAATTCAGACTGGAAATAAAGGTGTGCATTTTTGGCAGTGAGGGTAATTAATCATTGGGAACAATTTACAACAGGTTGTGGTGGAGTCTTGACTATTTTAAAATCAAGATTGGATGTTTTTCCAAAATATATGTTCTAGGAATTATTTTGGGGAAGCTCTCTGTCCTATTTTATACAGGAGATCAGACTAGATGTTCACACAGGTCCCTTCTGGTCTTGGAATCTATGAACCCATCAGTGTCTCTTGGAAAAGTGTCTGGGAACTGTTCACACTGAGATTCAAACATCTTGAAATATGTTTAGTTTAGATTTTATGAAAGCGGTCCAATTTTATGAAGAAAACCTGCAAAAATGTACTTTTCAATAGGAGTTGATAACATTTTAATTTTGTCTTATTTTTAAAGTACAGATCTTGATATTCTTGAAATTTCAGAATTAGAAATTGCATTTGGATAGCTTTCTTGCATCAAAAAGTACATAGAAGTTTTGATGTGAAAACTCATGTTTGTGTAAACTTTGAGGCTATAGAGTGTCCCAAAACAAGATAGTATTTGGGGGAGGGAGGAGAGTTTGCTCTTTGTTTAAAAAAAAAAAAAAAAAAAAAAAAACCCACCGTCATTTAAAGGGTCATTCTGCTATGAATGTTATGTAAAAATGGCACCTTTTTTAACTCACATCTGCTCCCTCTGTGTATATAGGCAAATAACTGTTACTCTAGTGATTCTTTCTTTCCTCATGAACTGGTTTCTGTTATTGTTTGTGCATCACTAACAAAACTGTATACTAAATTCCACCAATTATACCTGTGGAAGCCCATTACGTACAGCTGATTTGCACAAATAAAATATCTTAGTGTAGAACACACATGAGGTATCTTAAGGCACAGAGTGGAATGTATCTAACTCAAGATCTAAGTTGGCCAGTGGAACTTTAATTACTGGACATGATGCATAAAAAGGAAAGAACCCAGCTTTAACTGTAGGATGTAAAATTTTGTTTGCAGGATTGGTGAATTTTATTTGCGCTTGCGAACACCCACTGTTTTTTAGTCTATTTTCATAGTATAAACACAGTTGAACATTCTTTTTAGGCAGAAATGCCCGAACTCTGTGGTTGGAGCGCTTTCTCTTGGTCCACAGAGAGTTGACAGGTCACATGTTGTTTGCTGCACCTTGATTCAAGCCACTAAATTTAATTAAAAGTCACCAAAGCCTTGACTAGAAAATTGATAGTCATCAGAGGAACATTATGTTAAGGGGCAGTGATCCAGGTGTTTTTGAATGGGAGGTGGTAGGTAGTCTAGAAGATTCCAAATGCAAGACCAAGATACTACACCTCTACCCCGATATAACGCTGTCCTCGGGAGCCAAAAAATCTTACCGCGTTATAGGTGAAACCGCATTATATCGAACTTGCTTTGGTCCGCCGGAGTGCGCAGCCCTGCCCCCCTGGAGCGGTGCTTTACCTCGTTATATCCGAATTCGTCTTATACCGGGTTGCGTTATTTCGGGGTAGAGATGTACTAATTAAAATATGAGCTACACTAAAGGAAAAAGATGAGAATCCCTACTTTTTTTTATTAAAAGCATATGGTGGTTTCGTTTGATTTTCCCCTTAATGTTTTATAAAATGTATTTGTTTCCTGTTTACCAAAAAAACAGCCTTTAAATAGGAGAGAATTTGACCACTAAGTGCCAAAAGTTGAATAAAATGCCCTACCAACTCGCTCTCTCTTCCTATAAAACTGCCTAGCACTCAGTTGCATGCAGGATTTTGGATTTGGTTTTCTGTAGCCGTGTGGTCTAAATTCCAGGGAGCAGAAACAGAACCCTTGCTGTTCATCTGGGAAAGTGGCCTGGGACAACATCATGCTTTTTTTTTTTTTTTTTTTTTTTTTTTTTAAGTCTCTGTTAGCATGTAAAACTATCCAGCAGGCATGAAAGGAAGGAGGGCATCTTTGCATCTAAAATGTGTTGGGATTTGAATCTTGATTGGTGACACTGACATGTTGAAAGCTGCCTCTGTGTGTGCAAGATTAGATAAGGGTATAATTTTAAAAATAATTAAATGCAAGATCTTAATACCCATGGCTCTACTGAAAAGAGAAGGTGGGATGTGGGGGACCTGAAGAACAAATAACCTGAGAGATCCTGAAAGGACACAGTGTAGTGCATTAGACCCTTTAGACCTGTGCCACTCATTTATTTTATTCAGACATAGAGCATTTTTGTGCACCATTTGCTATTATGAAATGTTTTTGCAAACTGTATCCCACCTTCCAAATTATTCTTGGGGGCTCGTGAGGAGCATGGAGAAAGATACCAGTTTTATTTTCTAAAGTGCAAGGTAAAAGTAGACTCCAAAGTTTGGACTATTTGAGTCATGAGGAGACTTGTGACATTTTGTGCATATTTTAGTGGTTGAGATTGTATGTTCACTAGTGAATAATTGGACATCATCTGAAAGGATTTTATACAGGACCTCTGAAGAGGTGAAAGAAAAGAACTTATACAGCCTTCTTTTTCTTTCTCTGCCTTTGTTAAATAGTTGATGTTAAAAATCCTAGTCATGTTGTTTGAAGACCTGCCAGATATCTCCTCGCTGTTAACAAGAGCTGTACAGTAGCTTCAGGGTCAGAATTCCAACTCTAATCGATACCGGTATGATCCGGGTGATTACATTTGGTGACTGTAACTATTCAAAGACATTGTCTCAGTTCATTTCCTAGTGGACAGGCGTTCACATTACAAAAGCCACAGTTAGTATTTAACTGACCTCTCGTTGTCCGTTTTAGCACAGAGATTAGGGGCTTTTGAGGGCTGAACTTGGCTCTGAAGGTTACCTCTGGAGGTATTCTTTTCAGAGAAGAGTTGGGTTGGCGGTGGAGGATGGGCTTTAACTGCCATAGCCAGTGCAATATCTTTTCTGTGGTAGCAAGATTTTTTTCTGAGGTTCTCAATCCACCACCTGTCCTTTGCTTATACTCTGTTTTAGAAAATGGAAGTACATTTTATCCAAAGATCAGAAGTGAAAATGTTTTCCAGTTGTACAAAACAGTTTGCCATGACTGGTTACAATACATACAGTATGTGTAATAGCTACTACCTCTTAAGAAAAAAGGTAAAAGTATATATATGACAGCTCTAAATGTTGATGATGAGTATTACTACTAGGCCATTACAAATTAGCATAGCATCCTCTATGCCAGTCTCTAATATTCATACACATCGTTCTAAAAGTGATGCTTTGAACTGTAGGTTTCCCATTAGAAAATATTTTGGTTTACAACATAAGGCAGCTATAATATATAGAAATGTCATGGAGCATATTTCAGTATAGTACACAATTTGAAAGGAACAGCTGGTTTACTAGAGAGGAATACTCAATGTATTTGTACCACTGCAGATGATTAGCATCTATTTCTTTTGTATATTGAATAATAGTTTCCAATATGTTGTAGGCTGGCTTAAAAAATGGTTCCATGGAAACTACTACAGTGTTTTCATGGTAAGGGAAATTGTCCCTCAAAGAGTGAAGGGGAAATTCCACATTTGCAAGCATAATAAAAATGGCGATTGTGTGGTCCTTGAAGTGTCAGTTGCTTTTTTATAGATGCTTGTTAAATATGAAACATTTTTAATGTTCTTTGATGTATATTAGAATATTGGCTTACAAAAGTATTCTGGGAAAATTCAGCAGGAAAGAAACAAATTTATGCCATTTAGGAAAGTTTTGAGTGGTTGTACACGACATCTTTTTTACCAAATGTAGGTCAGAGTTTAGAGCTGCACTGTGCATGCACGTCTGTGAATAAAATATATTTCTGTACTCCTTTCTCATGCCTCCCCAATATCTCTTGCCCAGTGAACTGGTACTGTGCAGCTGAGTTTAGTTTTGGTTGTTATGAACCTTTGTCATGAATTTTTATTTTTGAAAAGAAGATCAAAGTCTTCCGTCTCCAGTATCTCATTGACCTGGCACTGGTTTGTGCATGTTGGCCGGTTGTTTAATAGTGTTTTTGAAATTGCCAAAATTACATTTAATATGTTAATTAGAAATAACAAGAAAGTTTGACAGTCTAGACCAGGGATGGGCAAACTCTTTGGCCCGAGGGCCACATCTAGGTATGGTGGGCCATGAATGCTCAAGAAATTGGGGGTTGGGGTGCGGGAGGGGGAGAGGGCTCCGGCTGGGGGTGTGGGCTCTGGGGTGGGGCCAGAAATGAGGAGTTCAGGGTGCAAGAGGGGGCTCCGGGCTGGGGCAGCAGGTTGGGGTGTGTGTGGAGGGTGTGGGCTCCAGCTGGGGGTGTGGGCTCTGGGGTTGAGGGTGCAGGAGGGGGCTCTGGGCTGGGACCGAGGGGTTCAGAGGGTGGGAGGGGGATCAGGGTTGGGGTGCGGGAGGGGGTCAGGGGTGCAGGCTCCAGGCGGCACTTACCTCAAGCAGCTCCCAGAAGCAGCGGCATGTCCCCCCTCTGGCTCCTACCCGGAGGCGTGGCCAGGCATTCTGCATGCTACCCTGTCCACACGTGCTGCCCCTGCAGCTCCCTTTGGCCATAGTTCCCAGCCAAGGGGAGCCGCGAGGTGGCACTTGGGGCGGGGGCAACGTGCGGAGCCCCCTGGCTGCCCCTACAGATGCCTCTGCTTCCGGGAGCCGTGCGGAGCCATGGCACATGTGGAGTGGGGCAAGCCCCGGACCCCACTCCCCAGCGGGAGCTCGAGGGCTGAATTAAAACGTCTGAAGGGCTGGATGTGGCCCCCGGGCAATAGTTTGCCCACCCCTGGTCTAGACAGCTTTCTTTCTAGTCAGACTGATCCCTGGGTTCATTGGCAGCAGTGTGTTGTTGTTATTTTGATTAAAGAATGTTTAGATGGTGCAGACAATGAAACAATTGGACTCAGTTTGCTTTATAAAGAAGTAGGAAAATATGTTCCCTGTAGTACCCTGACCTTTAAATACTAAGACCATTACAATGCAATATGGAAATAGTTAATCTGGAGCAGAAAACTTCAAGTCATCAACTAGCTGGACATGGTTCATTATTTTAAAAAAATCAGTTATTAATCACAGATGTCCAAGTTTCTAGGGTTGGTAAAGCTGGGAATGGGAGTATTCCAGTTTCCCCTTAACTTCAGGAATGTGTGTGTGCACTGGAGGTCATCTTATATTTTAGTTTCAGAGGGTCAGAATCCATGCTTCTTGCCCTTTTTCTTTAGCGCAGTTTAAAAAAAAAAAAGTTAATTCATGGACTTTCTGTGAACTCTCTGACCGCATCAACAGAGAAACATATGTGGTTTTACTTCAAGTTAGGGGAGAGGTGGAATTTAATTGACTTTCTCTTATGTTTGTGAATAGTGTAACAAAAAAGTGCAGCCATTAGTAATTCAGGAGAGAAAAAAAAACAGAAGGTTTACTAAGCTCCAGTGGTGTCTGTATTTGAACAGATAATAAATTAAGTTTCATTAACTTGTATTGTACCTGTGCCTTGCTAGAAATTAGTGTCAAATTCTTAGAACATAAACGAGAAGGCCAAATGTTTCTCTAAAGGGGAGGCTGTGGGACACTGGACAGACACTTGCTGGAAAGTTTTCTGTTCTTGGGACACAGTAAGGGCTAGAAGACCCCAAACTTAATCAGTCTGTCTCTAGTTACAAAGTCAGTGTTCTTGGTTTCATTTTGAATTCTTATATCTCTTCTTAGAGCCTGTATTACTGATAAAGGATTCTTGAGCAACCTTTGTAAAACTAATTGGTCAAAGGTCACAATAAAGAAAAAATAAAACCAGTTTTAGTTTAAGGTTCCCATGGAGAACTGTAAATGGTAGAGAAAATGTTGCTTTAATTACCTGGGTATGATGTAGCTAAACCAGGGGAGAATTTTTGAAAGCATGTGAGTGCCGTTTTTCAAAAGTGAAAGACAATGACCATTAGGGAGCTTTTTACTCCTAATCTTTAACAAATGGATGTAAAATGATGAATTTTATGTTGTTTTTGCTAATCAGTGACACTTATCAATATAAGTAACCAGTTTCATCAGAGTTTCTGTTAACCATGCATTGCAGTGCCTGTTATCTTACTTAACATGAAGGGGATTAGAGTTAAGGTTCTGTATTTGTACCTGGGCTCTGGAGCCTAAGGTCCTGATCCTGCAATGGGACTGCTGTTACCAAATTTGCCCGGTACTTTGGGGTACACTCATTTATTAGGGTTACTCTTCTCCAGGGGGGGTGTTCTGTAATTCTATCAATGTACTGCTTGTGTCACTTGTGTTCTCATACAGCACTCTACTTCTCCCTGCTTCAAGTTCCCTCCCAATGGAGCTATCCTGCAGGACCTAGGTTCCCCAGGGCTGGGTTCTTCCAGCCCCAGAATCAGACGAACATACACATTAGCAGAGCGTGTCTGAGAGGACCGAGTTAATCAGCACTCCCAAGATGACCCCTTATATGTCCCTGGATTCAGTAGGCTGGGTCGAGCAGCATTTCCAAGCTGTCCCCCTCATATGCCCTGGGCACCTCACCGGAATAGAGTACGCCTGAGCAGGCTGGGTCGAACAGCACTTTCAGTCTGCCACTCTTATATGCCCCTGGACTCAGCAGACTGGGTCGAGCAGCACTTCCAAGCTGCCACCCTCATATGTCCCAGGTTCAGCATGTCCCTATCCCCACTTTCACATTACAATTGTACTGGCAGTAACCCACTTGATGAGCAAACCCCACAGGATTTTTGGGCGCTGCAGGGATCTTTAGCTTAGGTACAAGGAGTGTTGCTGCAGAGCAAATGAGGAAGCCAAAAAACAACCGGGGGGGGGGGGCAAGGCAGAGAGAGAGAGAAGCAACCAACTTAACCATGAAAGTTATTTATTGCCAGGTAATAAGCATAGGGGAGCCAAACAAACAAAACAGTTATAATATTAAATCTAACTTAAATTTGATTATAAAAGTCAGGTTTCGAAAACGATAACTGATCACAGAAGGCAATACCTAGAGAGAGAGAGCTGGGTTCTCACCACTCCGTGAAGCTTGAATCAATCGGGTTCCCAGGTGATGGTAGCTGAGGGTCAGAGTGCTGGAGACAGGCAGAGGCCCCAGCATGATCAGTCAGGAGAAGATGAAGTCCCAATAGAACTGATGCAGATTTTGGATCCAGGCACTAGAACACTTACTTGAGCATGGGTAGAGGGTTTTTGTAGGGAAACAACAATGGTTCAAGGGAGAACAGTAGATTTGTTTATGGGTAAACTGATGGCTCAAGGGAGTATACCATGGTCGGCAAACTACAGCCCACGGGCCGGATCTGGCCTGTCAGGGCTTTGGATCCGGCCCGCAGGATTGCCACCCCTGTGGCGCCACATACCCCACGCTGCTCCTGGAAGCGGCTGGCACCATGTCCCTGCAGCCCCTTGCGGGGCAGGGCAGAGGGCTCCACACGCTGTCCTCGCCTGCAGGCATGCCCCACCGCAGCTCCCATTGGCTGGGAATGGGGAACCGCGGCCAATAGGAGCTTTGGGGGAGGTACCTGCAGGCGAGGGCAGCGCGCAAAGCCCTCTGCGCCCCCCCCCCCCACACACAGGGGCCGCAGGGACGTGGGGCCAGGTCAGGCAGGGAGCCTGTCTTCGCCCCACTGCACGCCACTGCCATCCCGGAGTTGCTCCAGATAAGCAGCGCCAGGCCGGAGCCTGCACCCCGAACCCCTCCTGCACTCCAATCCCCTGCCGCACCCCACACCCTCCCACTCCCCAACCCCTGCCCTGAGCCCCCTCCCACACCCCACACTCCCTCCCACACCCAAACCCCCTCCTACTCCCCAACCCCCTGCCCTGAGCCCCCTCCTGCACCCTAACCCCTTGCCCCAGCCCTACATTCATGGCCCTGCGTGCGATTTCCCCACACAGATGTGGCCCTTGGGCCAAAAACTTTGCTCACCCCTGGAGTATACCAAAGTTGTTTTGTTCAGGCTAGACAATAGGAACTGCTCATTCCTGGCTATGGGCCGTGTTCCTGGGAGGGAAATCACAATGCAATTAGGGAGCTTCACTATTTTGGATACCAATAAAGGATTTATCACTAGAATTGGTCTGATAACTACTGAGCTGGATGTGTGCAGGCAGAGGTTCATTAACATCTGGAGCAGAGACCCCCCCCACCCCATCATGCAGTGCTTCCCTGCTTTTCTGGTCCCAGAATTCCGTGCGGTGCTTGCCTTGGAATCTCTGTTCTCCATTCTGTATGCTAATGGCGATGCCTCCCTGTCCCATCTCTGATGCAAATGAGGCTAGGGGAGATTCCTTAATCCTGTTACCCTTGTCTGGAGGGGTTCAGGTGTGTCTCCCACAGCCTTTTCATTGCTTTTTGTAAGTCTTTCTTCTGATCGGTTTCGGTTCAAGCAGAGGGTGTGGGGGGGAGGTCTTTCATGAGTCAGACAGGCTGGATACTGTACCCTGGTTCCCCAAGAACACAGAGCTGGTAGGTAACACTGTTCACATGCACAAAGTTGAGCCGCTGAGGAAGTGTTTGTATAGTTGCGCCCTAATTCTATGATCATTAGACAGATACATTCCCTTTTAACTTCAGTGGGAGACTGCTTGTTTGAATAAGGACTGCAGAATCTGGTCCCTGGTCAGCAGCAACTGGGATCCCTTTAGAGTGAGACAATGGATTGTTATTGGGAAGCAACCTCATGTGTTCAACCCTTGAAATGGCACACGTACTCTGTGGAGTCTACACTGAGGCTTCCTCATTGAGAGTGAGATCAATATGAACCAATACAAACAATTACATTAAACCTCTAATAAGTGGAAATGTAAGAGTTACAAACGAGTACTTTGTGATCTGAGGATGCGTGTGCACAAACAAATAACGTACATTGTTCTAGTGAATTGCATACCCAAAGTTAAAATATCCCAGTGGTTACATGTCTGTTGCTACAGAGAAGACTGTTTGCCCAAGGATGTATTAGCAAATATCCAGGAAAATATTGAGATGGGCTGGAGGCTAGAAAATAAGCCTTATGCCAAGGAGAGATTAATAAAAAGGCAGCACATGCTCCCCCGTGTCTTTAGTCTGTGAGATTGGCATCTCTGGGGAAGCTCAAGCCACACTTTCAGATAACCCAAAGCAGTATTTTTGCATTCTTCCTGGATCCTTTAACTCTTCCTCCACATCAGATATGGCTCTTAATGAATAGTTTGCACTTAGTATTCTGCAATAGCTAAACAGCCTAATGTGTTCCGTTTTGCAGAGCTGCTCCTCTGCAAGAAAGATGAACTTACCCAGGCTGTCCCTACCATAGTGAGAGAGAACATTGTTCTAAATTCCTTTATTTGTTCCCCACCATTTTTGGTGAAAGAATCCCCTTGCACTTAAGCTGTGTAGGAAGGATCTTAGGCTTGGTCTACACTAACCCCCCAAATCGAACTAAGGTACGCAACTTCAGCTACGTGAATAACGTAGCTGAAGTTTGAAGTACCTTAGTTCGATCTTACCTCAGTCCACACACGGCAGGCAGGCTCCCCCGTCGACTCCGCGGTACTCCTCTCGTCTAGCTGGAGTACCGCAGTCGACGGCGAGCACTTCCTGGTTCGACTTATCGCGTCCAGACAAGACGCGATAAGTCGAACCCAGAACTTCGATTGCCAGCCGCCGAACTAGCGGCTGGATATAGACGTACCCTGAGTATCTATACCAATCCTTGGAGAAGGAATGCAGAGAGAGTGTTTAACTCCCAGCACTAAAGCCATCCAGCTAAAGGTTGTTTAAGAAGATCTTTTCACAAACCTGGCTTTTAAACAGAAACCTGCAGCGATAACTCCAAAAAAAAAAGGAAGGGGCGGGGAGGGCAAAAAAGAGGAAAAAAAACAAGAACAGTTTAATGGGGTCTTGTTAATACACTAATAATTTTATTTGTAAGAGAAGCCTTCAAATTTAAAAACAAAATTTGTATGAAAACATACTTTGGCTAGGGAAAAAGTATAGACTAGCAGTACTAGCATTGCATAATGCAGTGAGTGTTTACCATAGGGGTACTGTCCAGTCCAAGTGACATGAACCTCACTGGAAACTGCTATTGATCTTATCTAGTATATATAATTACTAGATTGGGGGTGGGGGGAAGAATTATCCTTTGTTTGATTGCAGAACCTCGGGCATTCTCAAGCAAAGAAACAAATATTGCTCATCCTGAGGTTTGCGCAAGGGCATATTTTCTTTTAAATATAACTACTTGTGCTGTTTCCTTTTTAAAACGGTCAGATTAAAGCAAAAGATATTTAACTGGAGTTTATCTGAAGTCTTCTTCCCCTTCCCCTCAAAACCTCCCTTCACCATCCTAAATAAATAAATAAATCAGTTTGTCACAAAACTAAACAGAACATTTGCGGTGACTGTGCACACTGGAAGCTTGTGCGTATGTATATATGAGTATTGAAGCTGAGTAAAAAAATTAACACATTTTAAGACAACTTCCTTTTGGCTTTTTTAAAATACTTTACTGAATTTGTGCACATTACAAAATACGTAAAATTAGAACTTTTGGTCAGTGTATATGTGTAAATGGTAATCAGCAAAAGGCAAAGGACATGACTGTTAAGTAGGACAGTGTCTTGTAAATGTTTGCCAGTGTATAAATGAGTGGTCATTTATAATGCAGTGCTCTCTGATCATTGCACCAATGTCGAGGGCCAAGATATTCTTAATTGATATAACGATTTTGGTGCACAAGTTAAGACATTTTGAAGGGGTCTTGCATTCAGAGAGCCTGTGCTCATCACTTCCTGAAAAATGGGCCTTTTTAAGATGTCTCGAGTTGAGCATCCAAAATCACAGCTCATTTGAGAAAACTCTGGCCCTGGTTTGTAGTGGGGTTTTTAAGCTTCCCTCATAGTCATCAGGTGGCATTAGCCATTGTGAAGGGCATTAAACTAGACGTGATTTGTTCCACTGTGGCTAATGCCACATTATCAGGGTAAATATTTCGTTTGTGCTGCGTTTCTAGTCTCTTAGCAAATTTGTCACATGAAAGGTACAATTAGAGTTGCCTCCTACTGTAATGTAAATATAAATGAGGACTCTCTTTTTTCATTTATATTTCATATTTTACCATCAGTATTTAAAATCTACTTAAGTTCTTTCCCTTGATTTTAAATTGCTCAGTTGTCAATATTTTCCTTCTAAACTATTGTTCACATTTTTTCTCAGACTCTCTTTCAGTCTCCAGTAACGATGCCAGTCCTCCTGCCTCCGTAACATCACTTCAGCCCCATATGATTGGTGCACAGAGCTCCCCAGGCCCCAAACGCCCTGGCAACACTCTGAGGAAATGGCTTACCAGTCCAGTGAGGCGCCTTAGCAGTGGGAAGGCAGATGGGCATGTCAAGAAATTGGCCCATAAGCCTAAGAAGAGTAGAGAGGTCCGCAAAAGTGCTGATGCTGGCTCTCAGAAGGACTCAGATGACAGTGCTGCTACGCCGCAGGATGAAACCATTGAAGAGGTTAGTGTTCAGGCAACTTTCTTATGGTTTGTAAATTCCAGTACAGGGCTTCTTCTTGAGCAGAGAATGACAGTCAAGGCATACATGGGACTGATAGCTGCATAAAACTGACACACACCCACAAGAGACCTGGATGAGAT
>NW_020664931.1:10057416-10081357 GCF_002925995.2 Terrapene triunguis
GGTTTTTGTGAGTCCCCTTGAATTTTTTCTGCCCTTGTCATTTAAATGCAATGGTGAGGATTTAAATTGTTCTAACTTCATTATAGTAATCTCTATTAAAAATTCAGCATTTACCAACAGTTACCACAGATTGGTAACAGTGTGACAAATTTTGACTTTTTAATGGCCACCCTAGAGCGCTGTCTTATTTTTTTTGAACTCACTAAGGTAATGTAAACATTTGAGTATAAAACAGAGGTTCCATATTTTTTAACAACTGTAAATGTGTATTCATTTTGTGCAGTGCTTTGTGAGTTTAAAGACAGCATGAATAGACGGCAAGATGAATAAATATTGCAACATTTTATGAATACACTTTTAGGCACTGGAAGATCGTCCAAGTTCACTGTTGGTAGACCAAGGTGACAGCAGCAGTCCATCTTTCAACCCTTCAGACAACTCCCTTCTCTCTTCCTCGTCACCCATAGATGAAATGGAAGAAAGGAAATCCAGCTCTTTAAAAAGACGACAGTAAGATTGGCTTACAAATTTATATTTCCCCTCTGTTCTCAATCAGGTAACATTTATAAAGTCCTTTGCATCCTTTCAAAACAGACTGTTTTAATTTAACAGAAGAAGTAGTTCTTTTTCCCTTCCAGCTTGCATGTTAGGCATCAAATGGATGATTTGGTTCTTCCTGAAAACCAGCTGTTGTTCAAAGAGAATTCTCAGGCATATTATTTCCAGTACTAAGTTCACCCAAAAGTCCTGTCAAACACGTCAGTCTCAGCCTTCATAGAGGAGGATGCTGGCTTTTAAATATTCTCAAGGGTATTTTTAGGTTCCAAAAACCATAAATCATTGCTTTTTCCTGAAACCGTCTTTCTCTACCTTGAACTCAAATGATAGTTGGGAAGATCCAGAAATATTCGTTGACATTTCAGCTGGTATTGAAGATTAATCGTATGTATGTCGGTGTTAAAATAATAAAGACATCTTCAGTTTGTTTGCTTATGAATCTCGTGCTGTTTCTTGTGAGTCAAATATTGGAATTCTTTTTAATTAATGTTTTAATTGTCCTGACCCATGCAGCAAAAGTCCTGGCTGCTGGAGCTATAGTTTAGTAAACACAAGAAGTAAGAATGACCTGAAGACAGTGAAGCATCCAGATTCGGAAAGTCAAATGTAAACTCTACTTTACTAAATGTGCATAACTGCAAACTTGTAAAATGTTGTATGCCCATTCTTAATCCTCTTTAAGAATTTTTATCCACATGAATACATTTTTCTCCCTGAATGTTTTTTCACCTTTCCCTCTCCTTGTAGCTATGTCTTACAGGAATTAGTGGAGACGGAGCGAGATTACGTCCGAGATCTGGGTTATGTAGTTGAGGTATGTTAGTTCAACCTTTCTAAATTGCTTTTATTAATCCCATTGCCAGTCATCTTTGTAGCTCGCACACTCTTCTGTTATAAGAAAAAGAACGAGTCTACTTTAGGTGTGGGTTTTTCTATAGGAATTTAAGAAAAAACAGGATTTGATATAGAATTCCCAGTGTCTCTCCTTCACACTATTTCATGCATCCTTTTTTTCCCTTATAAGAAGATTAGTTCTTTATCATTAATGTTTTAAACAGTGACACCCAATAACATCTGAAACAATAGGCACAGTTTAATTAGTTGAGGCAGTGTGGTCTAGTGGATAGACCGCTGGACTGGGACTCAGGAGACTTGGCTTCTACTCCTGACTCTGCTACTGCTCTACTGGGTGACATTAGGAAAGTCTCTTCACCTCTTTGTGTCTGTTTCCCATCTGCAGAATGGGGATTATGATACTGACCTGCTTTGTAAATTGCTTAGATCTGCTGATTTCCTGATTTAGCTAGTTCCAAATATGTTCCAGAAAATTACCTTTTTCCCAAGTTTAGACATATTCCTTAGAGGAGCTGGTTAACAGGTCTGTTAACTGGATTAAAAGCCATCTCCTAGGTGAGGCAGCAGCCCAGAGTGTTGAATAAATATCAGGTTTCAGAGTGGTAGCCCTGTTAGTCTGTATCCCCAAAAACAATGAGGAGTCCTTGTGGCACTTTAGAGACTAACAAATTTATTTGGGCATAAGCTTTTGTGGGCTAAAACCCACTTCATCAGATTCATGGAGTGGAACATACAGTAGGGAAGTATAAATACACAGCATATGAAAAGATGGGAGTTATCTTACCAAGTGGGGGGGTCAATGCTAATGAGCCAATTTAATTTAAGTTGGAAGTAGGCAATTCTCAACTGTTGACAAGAAGGGGTGGAAATCACTTTTGTAGTGTTAATGAGCCAATGTAAACAAGGTGGCCCATTTCAAACAGTTGACAAGAAGGTGTGAGTATTTAGCAAGGGGAAATTAGTTTTTGTCAAAACAACTAGGAGTACTTGTGGCACCTTAGAGACTAACACATTGATTTAGTTTCTGTAGTGACCCATCCACTGACTGTAGTTTTAAGAAAAACTTTAAGAAAAATTACAATATCCACCTGGTGAAGTGAAGAAACAGATTGACAGAGCCCGAAGTCACCTCCTACAAGACAGGCCCAACAAAGAAAGTAACAGAACACCACTAGCCGTCACATACAGCCCCCAACTAAAACCTCTCCAGCACATCATCCGGGATCTACAACCTATCCTGAAGTACAATCCCTCACTCTCACAGACCTTGGGAGACAGGCCAGTCCTCGCTTACAGACAGCCCCCCAACCTGAAGCAAATTCTCACCAGCAACTACACACCACAGAACAAAAACACTAACCCAGGAACCAAACCCTGCAACAAACCCCAGTGCCAACTATGTCCGCATATCTATTCAAGGGACACCATCATAGGACCTAACCACATCAGCCACACCATCAGGGGCTCATCACCTGCACATCTACCAATGTGATACATGCCATCATGTGCCAGCAATGCTCCTCTGCCATGTACATTGGCCAAACCGAACAGTCTCTGCGCAAAAGAATAAATGGACACAAATCTGACATCAGGAATTATAACATTCAAAAACCAGTAGGAGAACACTTCAGTCTCCCTGATCACTCAATAACAGACTTAAAAGTGGCAGTTCTTCAACAAAAAAACTTCAAAAACAGACTCCAACAAGAAACTGCAGAACTGGAATTAATTTGCAAACTGGACACCATCAAATTAGGCCTGAATAGAGACTGGGAATAGATGGGTCACTACAGAAACTAAATCAATTTGTTTGTCTCTAAGGTGCCACAAGTACTCCTAGTTGTTTTTACAAAAACTAATTTCCCCTTGCTAAATACTCAGTTTTAGCCCACGAAAGCTTATGCCCAAATAAATTTGTTAGTCTCTAAAGCGCCACAAGGACTCCTAGTTTTTTTTTTTAATAAATATCAGATACTCCAGGCCTTAAATGTACTAAACAAACAGTTATACAGACTTAGTATTTATTAAATAGGTGGGATCAAAGTATTACTCTATGTGCATGCTATGCTTGAAGGTCAGTGCTAATGTACAAGGTCTTAAGTATTCCAAGTTTAGTGGTTGACAAATACTCTTTTTACTGTGCTTAAATGGGAACTAGTAAGAAGGGAACTCTATTACAAGTTAAGGTTCCAGATTTTTTAAAAATTCTTCTTACTGTGGATTTCTTACAGACATTGATGAGAGACAATTTGTCAAATTCTTATTGGGGTACCATCCAGATAATCCTGTATTTCTTTCATTTTATGCATCTTTGTGCTTTGAAAGATGCTTTGTGAAAGATAATGTAAAAAAAATGACAATAAAATAGATGGAGAAGTATACCCCTTTTCAATAATTGTACAAGGTCACAGGGCTGGGAAGCTATAAGGCAAAAAAAAAAAAAAGCCTATTACCCTCAGTGTTTCAGATGGGACATCATAAAGTCATTTGGGACCACAATGAGGTCTCTGTAAATGGGAGGCTTACCAGGCAAAATATGAAAAGAAATGCTTTTTAGAACTGGGAAATGTGAAACTTTGATTTCATGTACTTGTGGGAAGTGAAAATACACTGAAAAATGAAATTAAAAAAACGGACTAAATTTAAATGTAGTCGAGACAAATCTTATTTCAATAAAATCGTTAATTTGACAGCTAAATATACTGCTACATGTAATATTGGATTCTTACACCCTATTGATTAAGTGACTTAAATAAGAGCTTGCAGTTTAAAAATTCTTAAGCTCCTTAAAGAGAGAGAGAGAAAGAAACCCACCGTTTAAACCTGGACATTTCACAAAGAATTGCTCTGGATTGTTTCAGGGTTACATGGCACTTATGAAAGAAGATGGTGTACCTGATGACATGAAGGGGAAAGACAAGATTGTATTCGGCAACATTCACCAAATTTACGACTGGCACAGAGAGTATGTATGTTTTTAATTTAAGAATTATCTGTTACTGGTAGAAAATAATTTTATAACATACTGAATGCACACAGGGAAAAAACCCTACATCTATACAATACTAGATGGCAATAAAAGTGTTTCAAAGGTTATAAAAACAAGAAAAAAGAAATTAAGAGCAGCTGGTCCTACACTTTTACAGTTAAAATTAATTTCTGAGTTGAGACTATTCCTATAGTTATTTGTATGGAAACTATTCAGGATAAATATGTAAACATATCAAGCATTTGGATTGACCTGTCTTGTATAGATAACATTTAATGTGACTATTTAGTTGATCCTATTAAGAATGCATTAAGGAAAAGAAAAAATCCCGTATCTTATGCAGTAACATGCGCTGTACTTACCTGTTCTTCTGACAGTGAGAGGCTAACCTGTGAATGGTCAAAAACAGTTTTTATTCTCAAATTTCAGTGGTAGTGTAGTTATGAGCACATCAAGGAGTCAGAATGAGTAGAAGAGAAATTTGAATCCCCATAGCAAACAAAAGGATTGCAATGATGAATCACTATGTTGCTTCTTTTTGTTCTTTACTTAAAAATGCCTCTTGCTTTGAAGCCCTGCAATATATTCTTTATATAGGCTTCAGTTGCAGATAGGACAAGGATCACAGCAGTGAAGAGAGTGTGAACACAAAGAATGCAACCACCACTTTGTTTTAACATTACCTGTTGCCATATAATGTGGTACAAGCTAAATGATTTCTTCTTTGTTCAGCTTCTTTTTAGGAGAATTGGAGAAGTGCCTTGAAGATCCAGAAAAACTGGGATACCTCTTCGTTAAGCATGTAAGTACAAACATCCTCTTTCAAGCAGGTAGTGCCAATGGCTGGTATTACTAGTGACTAACCTCACTATATAAAGGGTTTATCTGTGGAGCAGCACAGGTGAAAAGTCAGTAGAATAAAATAACACAGGGTAAGAGGCAGAGACACAGAATTAGGTTAACAGGGAGTCTAATTTTTGTTTGCAATGCCTTCTTGTGGAGAAAATTGTTAACAGGGTACCTGTCTCTCAAGTCAATCTCAGCTCCTCTTTTAGGAGGCTGCAGTTTCATATGACCAGATGAAAAAAATATCCTCTCAAATCCTAATGCAGTACTTACAGAGTAATAAAAACTCTAGATGGAAAAGATCTGTTTGGCACTGGGAGAACTGAGTGACCTATGGAGGATTGATTTTCTATCTCTGTATCTAGTCTAACATCAGATGTCTCTTTTTACCACTTACCTTGGAAGAAAAAGGTACAAGTTTAAGAGCCAGGAATTCATGAATTCTAATTCTGAGCTTTCCCCTGCAGCATTAGACAAGTCACTCACCTTTTTTTCCTTCCCGCCTTGCTGTAAAATGGAAATTAAAATAGTGCACTACACTTGGATACCACAGTAATCAGCACCTTAGAAGTAATTATGATAAATAATATCTCAAATGCTAATTTTGTGAAATACTTTGAAATTCAAAGTATTATATGCAACTCAGTTGTCTGTTTTTCCATGATTTTATCGTTCTCGGTGTCCCAATGTCAGGTGTATTTGTGTGGATGTTTGTGTAGTACCATGTTCAGATCTATAACTTCTGCATGTACAGTTACACTTTTGGGTCAGAGGTATCCAGTTTTCAACTAATAGTAACTCTTAGACAGATACTTCAAACTATTTGAGGATTTTTCTTTTCTGGCTAATTTCTTAATTTGTTATGTTTGAAGTATACCTGCTTATTTGTTCTTGATACAGAATTTATTCTACCAGAAGGCAGAATGACCCATTTAACGTAGAAGGATACATTTAGATATATGTGCTTTTTTATTATACTCCATCTCAGCCTGTCACTTTTTTTCTGACTGCAGTACATTATCTTTGTGTCTCTTTGTTTATTCTTCCTAGGAGAGAAGGTTGCACATGTACATAGTTTACTGCCAAAACAAACCAAAGTCTGAGCACATTGTCTCGGAATACATTGATACATTTTTTGAGGTAAGTCTCAGAGAGTAACATACATTTTCAGGGTGGAAGTTGGGTTTAATTTCAGACTATGAGAGTTCTTCTTTGCTCTTTAATTTTGTTGCTCTTTAAGAGATAGATTAGCACCGCTGCCACTACCCTCAGAAGGGGGCTGCTGGTATTCAAATTTGAGATAAATTCATTGATACCAAATGAATGAGCTTCACTCTTGGTAGGCCAAGGCAGGTGTTTTTAATGTACACCTCTACCCCAATATAACGCGACCCGATGTAACACGAATTCAGATATAACGCGGTAAAGCAGTGCTCCAGGGGGGTGGGGCTGCGCACTCCGGCGGATCAAAGCAAGTTCAATATAACGTGGTAAGATTTTTTGGCTCCCGAGGACAGCGTTATATCAGGGTAGAGGTGTATTATACTTATTATTAAACAGTAATGCAGACAGAGGAATGGATTACAATATAGATGCAAATTGCAACATTTGTTTTCGCTATACAGTATTTTTAAGACTCATCAGAAATTCAGATACTGTAGACAAAACATGAGGTGTTAAGACAAAACCTTTAGCTTAAGGTTTTGTCTTACATGTTTGTCATAATAGCTTATGTTCAGATCTCCTGCCAGTTCTACAGATCAACCCTAAGGGCCTTAAATAAGGCAGAAAAGTTGACAGTAGCAAAAATAAGTAAACTAAAAAGCAGATGATATGAACTATAAAGGTAATTTCTGTTCATTTTATAATTCGGGGTAAAACCTCCTTGAGACACTGATTCTGTACTCGTGATTCTGACAAAAGCACTGTTGAAGTTTGCGGGAATGTTTTATGAATAAACTAAGAATAAAATCCATTCCACCCTCCAGAATGCAGGAGTATTTGAGCTCTAGCTGGGTGGAATGAGGGGCTGTTGAGAAAGTAAAATCCACCTTTCCTTGCCAGGCTATGGGAGTTGTTTGAGGTTGCTGGTCCCCTTGAGGGCTGCTGGTCCCTTTTGAGGGTTGCTATTCCAGCCAGTGAGTTGGAATAGCAGTTTCCGTAATTGCACAGATATTGGTGAGACTGGATCTGTGGAGAGGTTGTTTTGAAGCCTCATCCCTGGTTTATTTCTTTGTGGCCATCAACACAGGATTATGTGGCCTGGGATAGAAATCCTTTCTGCAGCACATAGGACAGGAGGGGTGGGCAAACTTTTTGGCCCGAGGGCCACATCGGGGAATAGAAATTGTATGGTAGGCCATGAATGCTCACAAAATTGGGGTTGGGGTGTGGGCTCTGGGGATGAGGAGTTTGGGGTATAGGAGGGAGCTCTGGGCTGGGACCAAGGGGTTCAGAGGGCGGGAGGGGGATCAGGGGTGCAGGAGGGGTGCAGGTTCTGGCTGGGAGTGCGGGCTCTGGGTGGGGGCTGGGGATGAGAGCTTTGGGGTTCAGGAGAGTGCTCTGGGCTGGGATCAAGGAGTTTGGAGAGCGGGAGGGGGATCAGGGCTGGGGCAGGGGGTTGGGGCATGGGGAGAGGCTCAGGGGGTGCAGGCTCCGAGCGGCGCTTACCTCAAGTGGCATGTCCCTTCTCCAGCTCCTATGTGGAGGCGCGGGCAGATGGCTGCATGCTGCCCCATCTCCAGGTACCGCCCCTGCAGCTCACATTGGAGCGCATAGGAGCCAGAGTGAGGCCATGCCGTGACTTCTGGGAGCCGTGCGATGCAGCCGCCGACCCAGTGCCCCGTCTAGAGCACCAGAGCAGGGCCGAGCCATGTAGTGCAGCTTGCAGGCTGGCTTAAAACGGCTCGCGAGCCGGAGTTTGCCCACCCCTGGCATAGGAAGTGCAAAGGAATTTGTGTGACTGCTTTGCCAGCAGCTCCCTTCCCACATCGTCGCAGCCTCTCTGCCCATAGTATCATACTAGCTCTCCCCATGAGACCACCTTAAGATCTCAGTCCTGCAAATGCTTGAAGCATATGAGCATTACTATTGAATTCATGTGCATAAGCTTTTGCAGGTTTGGATCCAAAGTAAGGACTGAAGAACTGGGCCCCATGGTTATAAGAAAAGCTTTGAAAAGACAGAATTTGGAATACTTTGGGAATAAAGATGATACAAATAAAACAGGAATGGCTTTTAAGGTCACAAGAAAATGAGAATTTGGAGCACAAATTCAAGATTAAATTCATTTCTGCTCTCTGCCTTAGCTCCTTGACAGTAAAAGTACTGGTCTATATCCAAGTAAAACCAGTAAAATTTAAAGCTAACGCTCTTCATTTTACAACCTGTAGGACTTGAAGCAGCGCCTGGGCCACAGACTTCAGCTCACAGACTTGCTAATAAAACCAGTGCAGAGAATTATGAAATACCAATTGTTACTCAAGGTGAGGTGATGCTGGGTACCCTTTCAGTGTAACCACCTTTACTAAAGAAGAACTGAAAAATCTTATTACTGTTGGCGTTGTTTTTTGGGTAGTAGAATTGTAAATGGTGAAGGGGCTCTTTGTACTCAACATAAACCAGAATTTTTAATACTGTATTTCAGTTTGTTTCCTAACTTGGGTTCACATAGTTCTCTGAATCACAGTAAATAGCTTGGACCAAATTCTGATACAGTTTAAACCAGTGTAAATCCACATTAACTCTTCAGTGTAGTGGAAGGGTTTAGGATTTGCACCCATGTAACTGAAGGCAAAATTTGTTTGATTTTCCTCTGATTTTTTTCTTTAATTAATTTTATAATTCCTTTAGCACCTTTTGTGTGAGTGTTTGGCAAAATGTATTATTGACCCTTTCTACCAAAGAGGATTGATGACTCAGTAAATGTTCTTGAATGATCCGAAATCAGATGTGAAGCTTAGCACTAAAAACATACCTAACGCATGTCAGAAAGAGGCTTTGAAAAATTAAGTATTTTTATTATTTTCTTAAGAGCATCATTTGGAACATTTAATTCTCACACAATTAGGAGCCAGTTTGGACTTGAGATAATTTTACCTTTTCTCTTACAGGACTTCCTCAAATACTCTAAAAAAGCTAACCTTGACACAACAGAACTAGAGGTACTTTTGGCATTTTCTTTATTGACTTACATACTTCTGTTCCACACTTCTTTTACTTCCAGTGCAGTGCTTGTGAATAAGTCGGGTTATATAAAACTACTGTTCTGTTTCAGCTCTAATTGTCCTGCTGATTAAATACACTGAACTATGTTGTAAAGGCCCTGCCATGACACACACAATCCACCACTGGAGAGTTACATTTTGATTTTCTCTCCTTGGCTTTAACAGAGAGCTGTAGAGGTCATGTGCATAGTACCGAAACGGTGCAACGACATGATGAATGTTGGCCGCCTTCAAGGATTTGATGTAAGTTGGTTTTCTTTCTTAAAATGGTGCATACATTTCTGTTCTCTTTATGACATATTTCCAGATGAATTTATATTGTATCTGGGATGTTTCTGCATTTCTCACTATCTGGGAACAAATTTTTGCTCCTACTTATCTGTGTTAATGCAAAATGGGAAAGGAGAATCTTAATGTGAGCCCTGCCCAAGAGCAGGCCAGCCTGGTACATCGTTTGACCAACCTTCTCAAAAACATGACCTGTCTTGTCTCTCACATTGCTTGACTCCTATATGAGTAAAATTGATCCTCAGGAACTACCAGTGTGGGAAATGTTTTCAATATGACATTATCATTTTGAAATATCTTCTTGCAAGAAGTTAGTCAATTGCATACAAATGATTTAAAAGGGATTTTGAGTGAGTGAGTGCCTTTCTCTCATGTATCAATCAGTGAACATACATAAAAACTACTCTGAACACTAAAAAACCCTTGTAATGAGGTTTTATTTCTTGGAGAGGTTCAGAAAAATTAACTAATGGATTAAATGAATTTGTTTCTGCTTCTGTTTTTTAGGGTAAAATTGTAGCCCAGGGTAAACTCCTGCTGCAGGACACATTCCTGGTCACAGACCAGGACACGGGACTTCTGCCACGTTGCAAAGAAAGGCGGGTCTTCCTGTTTGAGCAGATTGTCATATTCAGTGAGCCACTAGATAAAAAGAAAGGTTTCTCCATGCCGGGATTCTTGTTTAAAAACAGTATCAAGGTAACTGTTGTCTGTGAGCATGATAGGGTTTGTACAGTGGGGTACCAAGGTAATCATTTTCTGGTAATGGCCTACCAACTCATGAACCTATGTCTTTACCAGTAAACCTAGAAGAATGGTAGCATTAAGCTCACTACTAAAAACACATGTAAACAATTCTGTGCTCAGCTGTGACAACACATTAAAATCTTTCCATGCCGGCTTTCTGACCTCTTCTGCCTTAAATACAGTAATATAAATGTACTCATTGTAACTTGATATGCCCTACACTAAGGGGCTGTGTCTCAACTCTGTGTTCACATCTTATCACAGATCATTGCAATACCTGCCCTTACAGTAACATGTCTGTATCGTAAAGCTTGAAGGCAGTAACTTGAAAGTATTAGTCCCCAAGAAATCTCAGCCCAAACCAAATGTGAATACTTGCCAACAGTACTGAAATCTTGACTAGAACGTCTGTCAAATCACATGACTCGACTTCCACAGGCTGATCCCTCAAACATTTTAGCCCTGCCCTGAAGCAGTAGTGTGCTGCACAGTTATGTTGGATACGCCCAGCAGTAATCTGACTGGGGGCTTCTGAGCAAGAGGGTAAATTGGTATGTGAATGGGTTGATCTGAGTGGCTATACTGAGCTATGCTTCATAGTCCTGCTCTGATTTGGCAGCTTGTACTTGTTTGGAAATAGTTGCATTCTTATAGTGGAATCTTTATAGGCTACAGATTAAAGTACAAAACTACTGTAGTATTTTAAATAAAAGGAAGGAGTGAGCGGAGGACTCTACTAAGGGGAATTTCACTGTGCTACCATGGAATGGATCGCATTTGACTTCTGTCTGACCTTGAGTCATAGTTTCTGAAATGCAAGATGCTCTTAGTGACTGTGTGAAATCTTAAGTGATGTGACAAGGATGACAAGTATCCATCATTAATCCTTAGTTTCATTTAATAATTTATTTTACAGTAATCCTGACTACATTAAATAATCATTATCTTAAATGTTTTGAAGACTTTAGAAGCTCAGAGCTCCTGGCTAGGGCTATTGGTGGTATCTTTGCAATACAATAGATACAATAAATTCTCTCTCATTAAGGTGAGTTGTCTTTGCCTGGAGGAAAACGTGGACAGTGATCCATGTAAATTTGCACTAACATCAAGAACAGGGGATGTCTTGGAGACCTTTGTTTTGCATTCTGCCAGTCCAGGCGTACGCCAATTGTGGATCCATGAAATCAACCAAATTCTGGAAAACCAGCGTAATTTTTTGAATGGTAAATCATTTGTGTTAATCTTTCTGCCCCAGGCTCGGTACTGGATGCCCCCAACTACTTGCTCTCCTTCATATTTCATCTGCTCTAGTTTAAGTAATACTCCAAAAGATTTCTTTCTTCTGGGGTGGTAGGCCTTTCAGCTGCGGGGGGACATGCCCATTGTTTTCACTTCCCAACAAATGTTTGAACTTGTGTAGTGGCCTGTGATTGACTATTTCAAAGTGCTTTATAGGAAAGAATTAAAAATGACAACGTCCCTCTGATATGAGGAAATAGTGTATCCACTTTAAACAAATGGGAGTTTTTGGAGGGCTGAACCAAAGTGACTGCCTAACATTACAGTATAAATGTATTTCAGTTGCATTACTTCATAGTTTTTTCAACAGCATTTAGTACTATAACATTTAGTGTCACTAGGAGAAAGCTAGGAAAAGCTAGTAATTGCCACTGATCTCAAAAGGGTCTGTTCACTGACCTTCACACTAGTGTTTCTAGCTTTGAATCACTCGTTCTTCCTCAGCATAGATTTTTTTTTTTTCATTGTGAAAGAACTGGTTTAAAAATCATGTAAGAAAACCTGTTGGAAACAGGATGTGGTGGTTAGAGCACAGGACTGGGAGCTGGGAGTTGTGGCAGGTATTTACAACTAAGCCACTGACTTGTGACCTAGGAGAAATTGCTTAACCTCTGCCGCAGCTTCCCCGTCTGTTTTGGGAATATAATCTTACCCACCAACCTACCTTGCAGGGATGTCTTGAAGCATTAATGTCTGTAAAGCATTTTGAGGTCAGTGGGTTAAAGGTGTAATGTAAGAATAAAGTTTGTTTTTGATCAAACTCTAAGGTTGCATTAAACATATCCAGCTTTAACCTGCCCTCTTCTCTCTCCCTCTGCTCCTTCCCCTGTTTTTAAATTGCAGCCTTGACATCACCAATTGAGTATCAGAAGAACCACAGTAGCGGTGGCGGTGGCAGCAGCAACAGCAGCGGCCCCAGCAGCTGTAGCGGAATTACCAGCTCCAGCCGTAGCAGGCCCTCCCGGATCCCCCAGCCTGTCAGACACCATTCCCCAGTCCTGGTCTCCTCTGCAGCCTCCGCCCAAGCAGAGGCAGACAAGATGTCAGGTATGTCCATTCATAATCCCTCCCTGCCACCCCACAGCACATCCCTAGAGACTGGCCTCAGCCAGCCAGCCAGGCACCCTCCCATTGCAGAACCGGATGGTCCTGAGAAAGCCGCTGAGCAGATTCCCAAGATGAAAGTTATTGAGAGCCCCAGGAAGACAGCTGGAAACGTTTCTGGGTCAGCAGACGGAGCCCAGAAAGAATTGCGTGGGAGCTCGGAGGACAATCGCTCAAGGAGCAGCATAGGATCTCTGACGCTCGGGAAGCCAAGGCCAGGAGCCATCTCTCCAATGAACTCTCCTCTCTCAACGACTTTCCCTTCTCCTTTTGGCAAGGAAACCTTTCCACCCAGCAGTCCCCTGCAAAAGGGCTCCTTTTGGAGCTCCATCCCAGCATCCCCTGCCAGCCGCCCTGGCTCCTTCACTTTCCCTGGGGACAATGACTCCCTCCAGCGCCAGGTCCACCGCCACTCTTCACACAGCAAGGACACAGACCGCATGAGCACATGCTCCTCGACCAGCGAGCAGTCAGTTCACTCCACCCAAAGTAATGGGGTAAGAGCGGAGCACCTCTGTCCTGCGAGCTCTTCTAAAACCTTCCCATGCTCCCCTTCTGTGCGTTACCATCACTCTCCATACTAACTTCTGGCTCTCCAGTGCTGCACTGCTCTGAAATAATCAACTGTTCCAATATCTTCTCTACACAAACAAATAGAATATATATTCTATGTCTGTGTGTGTATGCATAAAACAGACTTGTGATATGTATACAGACACAACACAACTGCTAACAAAGTTGTGACTTCCACCTCTGCTGAAAACATAAATCACTAGTCTGATTCCTACTAACTTGCTCTCCTGGCTTTTTTGTCTCTAATCCGAAGGCAGATAATTAACATGCTGAATTTGACAATCACATGGCCTCTGTTTGTGCGCCACCAACAGCGTTTTTTAAATTTCTGGTTGGCCAATTGTCTTGGGGCTTCCCCCCCCACACACACATCCATCCCTTTTTTGTTTTTTTCCTATATAGTTTTTACTTTGGTGAGGCATCCACGTCACACTCCCTGGGTTGCCTTATTTTACTCCTTTCAGCCTTAATTGAACTGCAGCATTCTTTTCACTCATCATCTTTAAATCCCATATCAGGTCAGTGAAGCTTCCAAGTATCAACTGAAAACACACAAACCAAAAAAAACCCTTATCACTGTCAGCCCCCAAAAAGTTAGAAAGTGGAAATATTCACTCCACGTTTTTATTCCCCTATGTAAAAGAAACTGTGTTAGGGCATCTGGAGATTCAACCTTTTAATCTGCACTTTTTTGTGTGTGGGGGAAAAAAGGTTAACAGAATCCACATCCTCTACCGATGTCCACCAGGAAACGCAACATAGTGATCATGGGGCATGTGCAAATTTAATGCACAACAAATGAATGTCACTCACTGTGAATGTGATAGGCATGTCACCATGCCTTTTACCAGCATTTGGTTTTCCCTCACTAAGTGTTGTATTCACAAGTGTTTGTTTTTTCAGTACCTGTCACAGCTCCTACACAATACCAATTGCAAATCACCTAACCTGCAATACTTTTTTAAACGCATGCACTTCTTGATAGAATTGTTTAACATATAGAGCTCTCTCTTGATGTTTTAGTTATTACACTTACCTTTGTAATAGCCTTAGAGGAAAAAAATTGTGCTTTGCATGTATTCTTTTTTATTTGATCTGGTCTCCTTTCTAATTTTCATTTGGTTTGGCTTTGTCTTGCCTTTATCTTTTTCTTTAGTCTAGCAGAATGTTATGTTAATGTGATATCTAGGGTAAATAGATGTCTTTTCAATAAATGAATAGAGCATTAATAAGATAAGATATTTTTATGTATACTAAAGCAATAAACACCAATTTCTTCTGTCATTCCCAAATAAGGCTTTAAATCAGTTATTAAAATTCCATTTTTTGAACAGGGACATTCATGCAAACTTGAAAGGGAGGCCATAATTTCTGTGTTTGCTTTCTACAGTAGCCAACACTATCTAAATATGCCTTCTCCCTCACAACTCACCTTCTCTTTTAGCTTGATTATAGAGGTAGGTCATAATTTTACATCTATAATGTCACTTTCTGTCGTCATACAAGGTGATGTCACATATTTTAACTTAGTGACTTCACTCTGTGATCGACTAATTGGAGAAAATGAGCTGTGAAGGTTTGTCCTTAAATTTGACGTACACCTCTACCCCAATATAACGCTGTCCTCGGGAGCCAAAAAATCTTACCGCGTTATAGGTGAAACCGCGTTATATCGAACTTGCTTTGATCCGCCGGAGTGCGCAGCCCCGCCCCCCCGGAGCACTGCTTTACCGCGTTATATCCGAATTCGTGTTATATCGGGTGGCGTTATATCAGGGTAGAGGTGTATTCATTTGTGGATGTGTGTTTGTACATATTTACACACACATATATAGATGTAGTTAATTTATATGTGTAAAAATATACATACACGTGCACTCACGTATGCATGTGTTTCTGTTTCATAACTGAAAAGGGGGCAACCCTGAAAAACACATGAAATGAACCTTCTAGTCTGGCTCTTGTAAAAGCTGTGAGAAACACCTATTCAAAACATAGAAGATTTCTACTTAGTAGGATTGTCAAGTATGTGGAAACAATTCTTGGTTAAGTTTTTACGGTACACAGTGCTTGGATTATGGGGGAAAAGTAGGGGGGACATGGTACTTTGCAGGTTTTCCCTTCTTGGGCTAGATTGCTGTGCAGTTTCCCTGACAGTACTAGCAGTTAGCAAGTAGTTCTGGTGGGATGATTCACATGTTTGCAATGTTAAAATCAATGGTTATAACCTATTTAGGAAGGAGCAAACAGGCAAAAGGAGACTGGGAATGACACTCTATGTCAAAAATGGCATTATCTGTTTCCGAGTCACTGATAACTCAAGAAAAAATGATCTTGAATGCTTATGGATCAATGTCTTATCAGATAATTCACAAGATGGGGTATTAGTTGGTGTCTGCTGCAGACCCCCAAACAGGATGGCCAGCTTCTTTCACATCTATGTATAATGGATAGGAAAAAAAGCAGCGTGATCATGGGGACTTCAGTTTAAGTGACATTCTGGAATGTGTCTTGCTGCCAGTATTAAAACATCCCTGGAATTTCTAAATATTATGATAATCTCCTAACTCAAAAAGTGTTGCATCCAACATGGGGGAATTCTATATTAGACCTCTTCTTGACAGATAAAGAGGAACTGATCACAGAACTAAAAATTAGAGGTAACTTAGATACAAATGATCATGACTCGATCACATTTATAATGTGCAAACAGAATAAAGTCCAGATCACTAATAAATGTGTTCTTGATGCTTTAATAGGCCCAGTTTCACAAAGCTGAAAGCAATTACAAGCCAAATTAGCTGGGCGGCATAATTTAATCAGAAATATGTGAATGATAATTGGGAATTGTTTAAGAACGTGTAACTAGATTCCCATATTGGTTAAAAAAGAAAAAAAAACTACCTGGTACAGAAGGGGAGTGAAGGCAACTATAAAAAATTTAAAAATAATGTATAGCAAATCGAAGAAAGGGGAAGTTAATAGTAATGAATATAAATCAGAAATTAGAAATTACAGAAGATTGATAAGGAAAGCAAAGGGACACAAGGAGAAATCTATGGCCAGCAGAGTTAAGGATGATAACTAGGTAATCTTTAGTAGGAGTAGAGAGATTATTTTACTTCTGTACTTTCCACTGGTGCAGCCACTGCTGGAAAACAATTCAAGAATGTTGATAAATTGGAAAGAGTTTACAGAAGAGTCACAAGAATAGTTAAAGGGTCAGAAAACATGCTGATAGTGATGGACTCAAGGGACTCAATCTATTTAGTTTAACAAAGAGAAGGTTTGAGGGGTGACTTGATTACAGTCTATATGTACCTTATGGGGAACAAATATTTGATAATTGGCTCTTCAGTCTAGCAGAAAAAGGTATAATACAGTTCAGTGGCTGGAAGTTGAAGCTAGACAAATTGAGAAAGGAATTAAGGTGTACATTTTTAACAGTGAGGGAAGCAAACATTTGGAACAATTTACCAGGGTTGTGATGGATTCTCAATCGTGGACAATTTTTAAATTAGGATTGGATGTTTTTCGAAATGATATGCTCTAGAAATTACTCTGGGAAAGGTCTCTCCAAGGCCAGGCAGGCAGTTTGCAGATGCTCCCTCCTCAGACATGCCGTTTACAGGGACCATTGATTCCCTAGGGTGAGGGAGTCAACCTGGGTTCTTTTTGTCTTGAGTATTGTTAACTGTAATACAAAGTCAGTTAACTGGAATTTAGATAATTATCTTATTGGGGTATGCAGCCCAGAATAAAATCCTGTTCCCTCACCCAGAGCTCTTTGTGCTCTGTCATGATACTGGGAGTGAAATGCAGTACATACTTACTTTAATCACCAGAGCAGTATTACAGGTAATACTAAGATATTTAGTAGAGTCTAAAGACCCCACTGTGCTAGGTACTGTGCCAACACATAATCAGAGAGAGTTCCTACCCCTAATAACTTGAATTCAAAATAGATGGGACACACACAAAAGTGTTAGGAGAAACAGCAGCACTGAGAGGTGTGGTGACATGCTCACGGTCGCACAGCTGGTAGATGGAAGAGCCAGGAATAGAACTCCCAGCCCAGTGCACTGTGCGTGGAACCATGCTGCCTACAGTGATGACTCAGAATATACACCAGGAGCAGTTGTGTTGAATAAGAAGGTGCCATTCGAGCAGGCTTTAGTCTCCTGACCACGACCACATATTAAACACTGGGCCAAACTATCATTTACACTGGTGTAAATCTGAAGAAACTTAATATTGATGTAACTGAGCAGATTGTGGCCCATTTTCTTTTCATTTTCACTTACAGGTGAAAATGAAATTTCCTTATTTCAGGACATAGACGGCTTATATTGATTATCAGATAGGAGTGGCTTAATAATGGGGAGACAGTTGAATTCTTGCCCTCTCTACTGAGACTGCCAGCACAGGGTGCATTTTCTGTTGGGGACTTTTCACCATCAGCTTAATGTCTTTGGGCTATTGACCAGCCATTGGGTGGTGGTAGTGATAATAGTCATTGACTTAAGATATAGTCAGAGCAGCAACGCTTATGCCACATTGTTATTCTCTGGAATCATCCAGTCCCCCAGTTTACAGGCTGGCTTACTTTTAACTCCTTCCTAAGGGAACTGGATGGTTCAGGGCCAAGCTATATGGAGTTGGTTTGTTAGTCTGATGAGAAATTGTATGTTGACATTCATTAAACTTCAGAAGCAAGCATAAGGTAGTCGCAAGAGGAAATAGCTAGACCTGATTTTTCAGGTGGAACCACTGTCAGGACAGATAACTTTTCTTGGCTGAAAAACTTTGATAGTGTGATTTACATCATCTGAGTTATTGATCAGTCATTACATTTGTTGCCAATGCTTATTAAGGAGAAAGGCAAAAAATTCAGATATACCCATACAATGTTGAGTCCATGCCTGTAACTACACGCGCTTCTAATGGTTGTACTTACTGATAGAATATGAGAAAAAGGATAGCTATAAATGGGTTGATTAATGCTCTATTTTTTCCGGGGGGGGGGGGGGGAGGGGGGCACAAGGGAGAGGGTTTTTAAAAACAAAAACAAAAAAACCCTAAAAAGTAGGTAATTTATCTCATCCTACACATTTAAAAATAAAGAATAAAAAAACCACACAAACTAACCTATCAGAGGGGTAGCCGTGTTAGTCTGTATCCACAAAAACAACGAGGAGTCCGGTGGCACCTTAAAGACTAACAGATTTATTTGGGCATAAGCTTTCATGGGTAAAAAACCCACTTCTTCAGATACCTGGAGTGGATCCATGCATTTGAAGAAGTGGGTTTTTTACCCACGAAAGCTTATGCCCAAACAAATCTGTTAGTCTTTACAAACGAAACTGGCAAGCATTAATGTTTTAGAGAGACAATAACAAACGCCAATTCATTTTGCCCTTTTGTACCTTATTATACGCAATATGCAAGATTGGGCTAAGCTCCAACAAATGAAGCAAGGTGAGAATGATCATCTGCTTCAATGCTGAATTTCCCAACTTTGATTAGGTTGGGTTCTAGCCTTAATTTTTGGTCTCTTTCAAATTGTGATTTATAATGCCTCCTAATGGCTAATCCCATATACTGTAGTTTGCTTTTGTAGGTACTAAAAGGGTGTGTCATGAAGCTTCAATAAAACTGGGATCCATAGAATAATAAATAAAAGTAACAAATGTGGGGGGAAATCCCCAGTTCTTCACCAGCTTTCTGTAATGGCAGGTAATAGTATATTTTATTTGTGTAAATGACAAAGATACAGTAGACCAGGCATGGGCAAAAAGAAGGATAAACTCCTGGGACTACACATTGTTTAGTGTCGCAGTACAATGTAATTTTAAGTGTCCTCTGTGTGAGCTCTAAACTCGATCCCATTTTTTCCCCTCCCTTCTCTGTCCCTACCCCATTAATACTACAGAGTGAAAGTAGCAGCAGTAGCAATATCTCCACCATGCTGGTGACACACGATTACACGGCAGTGAAGGAGGATGAGATAAATGTCTACCAAGGAGAGGTCGTGCAAATTCTAGCCAGCAACCAACAGAACATGTTTTTGGTGTTCAGAGCCGCCACTGACCAGTGCCCTGCAGCCGAGGGCTGGATTCCCGGCTATGTCTTGGGGCATACCAGTGCAGTCATCATTGACAACCATGATGGAACAATCAAGTGAGTGTCTGGATTTCTTCAGAAGAGAAGAGGGTTTGCACATGTTTTATGTTACTTGAGCATTTTGTAAAAAGGTTTACAATTAAATCAGGATTTGAACCTTCTAAACTAAAAGTTTATGTGAACTTCCAGAAGGAAATGGACATCATGTGTGATGAAGTCCTGGAAGATATCTGGTGTGTCTTGGTGTCAGTAAAACTGATTTATAGGTTGGATGTTTGCTATGATAGAAATGTTTAAGAAACCCATGTAGGTATTTTCTTTATTACAAATGCTGTTGAGGTTTCCTGAAATGATACCTAATGTTATTGAGAGAAGGCTAATGTGCACTCAAACTTAACCTTTCCCATAATAAAAGAATCAAGAGAGCTGAAATGGAAATTAAGGCAAACTTGAAATGGAATAATTTATTAAGAATTAGGCATTTCTATTAATAAGAGTAATAAACTGTAGTTACACCAATTAAGATGAGATTACCGGGGCTGCTAGTTCTTGTGCTTTAAAGTACAAAGGTGGTTGTTGGCATGAAAGTATATTTCTCCCCATACTGTAGTATTGGAAAATTGGATAATTTAGGGGGGGGGGTTACATTTGTATCTGAAACATTTGTCGGTCAGTGTTGGAGACATAGGCACCGACTCCATGGGTGCTCCGGGGCTGGAGCACCCACAGGGAAAAAATGGCGAGTGCTGAGCACCCACCGGCAGCTCCGCCCAGCACCTCCGGCCCACCAGCGGGCTCCACAAATCAGTGTCTCCCCCTCCCTGCCAGTGCCTCCCTCCGGCAGTGAACAGCTGTTTCGTGATGTTCAGGAGGCTGGGGGGGAGGAGCAAGGACGCGGTGCACTCGGGGGGGCGGGGCTTGGGGGGGGAAGGTCTTGGGGGAAGGGGTGGAGTGGGGGCGGAGCCGGGGTTGAGCACCCCCCATCACTTTGAAAAGTCAGTGCCTGTGGTTGGAGACAGGACTGATGGGCCATTGCTGTGTTTGACTGACAGTGTCCATGATTTTATGAAAGGCTTAGCTTCATAGGTAAGATTCCATACATTACAATGCTTCTCATTGATCCTTTCATTTTGTCTACAGTTTTAAACAAAGGCAAAATGTCTCCTGTACTTACCCTGCATCCTTTAATTTTGTAATTTTTTGCAGAAATACACTGAGATCAAAATTGATACTTTTAGCATGAAAGGGTCACCAGGAAATCTAAGATTTCTTGAAGATATTTTGTGAGTTTCCTTTACAGCTCCCATACTCAACAGGACTGGACTCTGCAATCTTGTGTCTTAGATATTACAGACATTAAAATTTTCCAATGCAAGTGAAGTTAAACAGCACAATGCCCTGCTGAGGGCTCAAAAGAGTTGAACACAATGTTAATGTTCTGCCTTCAGGAAGTCAACATCTTGGCACACAGCACTCCGTTTAAGGAAGAAATCTGAGAAAAAAGATAAAGACGGCAAAAGGGAAGGCAAGCTAGAAAATGGTTATCGCAAATCCCGAGAAGGACTTGCCAACAAGGTTTCCGTGAAGGTAAATGCTACAAGGATATGGTATTTCAAAAATGATCCTGTGGGGTAAGTTAAAATCATGGGTCAAATTCGTTTCTTGTGTAACAGCATTGGTCTGAGTGGCATTAGACCAAGCAGGAATTTGGCTCAGGTATGTGTGATTCTTGATGTTGTTTCTCCAAATTCAGAGCATGTGGAAGTGATCCTCCAGTTTGGGGCTGTGATGCCGTTCCAAAGTGAATATGGGGAGAGTGGTATGGCCAAAACACTGAGTTGCAGCTGCTTCTGTGCTTTTGTGGGTCTGACTAAAACCCATCGCCATGCTAAATGGTTTTCATTTTAGACCATTGGAAATAATATTGGTTTTAAGAATGTTACTTGAAAGAAATAATTAATTCACTTTCTCTCATTTTCAGCTTCTCAACCCCAACTACATTTATGACGGTAAGTTGTTCTAATAATTAAAAGCCATAGTAACTGTAGTTTGAGGAAAACATACTTTGCATTGTATCTGCTAATGGAATTTTTGAGTGTAGGAGAAACCACTCCTCGTTGCTTCATCACAAAAAAAAGTCGCTTGATGTGACAGACATCAGGAATTGACTGTATTGTATCTTAAAAGCTTGAAGGTTTTTTGGAGAAGGGAGGCAGTCCATGAAGTATGTGCTGTGGTATTATCTTGGAACTTTGGGCATATATCCACAATTAAATAATAATGAATACATATTGTACTGTATAACATACCTTTAAGAAATGGGCAAAGACACCACTGCTAACAGATTCTCACCCACTTCTTTCTTCTCCCTACCCAATATGGCTTAGGCCTGAAAAAAGAGATGGGTCTTGTATTGAACACAGAAGGCCGGTAAAATCCAGGCTGAGTTGGACATGGGGGAAAACAAGATCTAGAATTGAGAACCCTCCCCCAAGAATGCCATGCCTCCATTCCCTCACCTTCAAATCTAGGGCATGTTAACAAGAGCACCTCAAATGCAAGGGCTGATCTGACCTACGAGTAAACAGAAAACCTGTGTGTTTGCTGAACTTTGCTAACATCCACATATTGGATTGAGTACAGCATTCTGCACCAGCTCTGGCTTCTGAGTGATCTTCAAATATAAATGCTATCCAATAATCCAGTTGTGAGGTGATGAATACATGGATTGCTCTGGCAAGACCCAGATCTTGAAGAGAACATAATTTCGTAGGTACCTTAGGTTTCGTCTTCGAGGAGTGTCCCTGTGGGTGCTCCACTTTAGGTGTCTTGGTGCCCTGCACTTCTAGTCGGAGACTTGTGGTAGCAGTGCCCCATTTGGCCGCGCACATGCGGCAGTCATCTTGCACCACTCCGAGTAGCTACCCCATGCACGCAGCCAACCACTACCCAGTTCCTTCTCTACTGTCCTTGGTTTCGGTCGGAACGACAGCAGCGCCCTTATCTACTCTCATGTTCCTTTTATCTTCTCTTTTCTCAGTTAATTTTCCTCATTGTTTATCTCTCCGTTCATTTTTCTTTCATTTTTCACATTTATAAAAAAAACACTTTTCCGTTTTTCTCCCCGCCTCTGGCAGGCAGCCGCCGAAGAGGCATTAGAATGGGACTATTCCCATTCTTCATTCAGCTAGCCTCTCAGACATGCCTGGCTCTCCAGGTTTCAAGCACTGTCTGACCTTCAGACTCTCAATACCAGTGACAGGCGGCCACTCGCAGTGGGGTAGACACACACTACCCAAAAGTGTTCCCACTGCAAGAAACTCACAGTGTGGACAAGAAAGGCCAGGGACCTCCAATTAAAACTTTTAATGAGGAGGAGATCCCTCGACCCTTAGTCCAGGACACCTCCTCGCCCGTCCTCACCTGCAGCTGCCTGAGATGTGGGGTCCTCTTCAAAAATGGCTGCTAAGGACCCTGGTCCTACCAAATCCACAAAAAAGAGGTCTCACTCCTCGCCACGCCGGGATTCACCTCCAAAAAAGCAATCCCCGACCGCAAAAACTGGGTCAGAGCACCGGACCGCAAGGCACCAGGACCGTCTGGTACCAAGACGTCCCAAGGAACAAAAGACTCTGTGCGGTCTCGCTCTCATAGCAGCAAAACTAAGTTTCATAGCTCGGCACCGAGGGAACAGAAACTTCAGGCACAGCACAGCGCTGTGGCGCCTGCTTCACCAATACAATGTGACAAGTCTGCAGCACCGACTACGCTCCCTCTGGTTCCCAGCCTGAGCTTTCCTGTGCTGCCAGCACTGAGTGTCCCGGTACCGCAACAGTCTGTCAGCCATGCAGACCTCTTCATTGCATCCACCCGCTCTTTGGCACTCCGGCCAGAGTCAGGGCCAAGCTTTATCACTACGCTCGCTAGCTCGGCCTCTCCTCTCTCCGCTGTTGAAGAGGAGGAAGTGGAGACAGGAGTGGGCACACCTCACCGCTCCTCTCCTAAACCTGGACCCACTCGGCCACAGGGCGTGGGTTGGCAACCCCCACAATGGGTGTCCCCTCCCATGGCCTTCCCACCGCAGTGGGCATACTGGGACCCCTGGGCATTATAAAGAGCCCAAAACACCCAGCCATCCAATCCATCCAGGACACAGTGATCACCTCCATCTGCTCCAGCTTCCCCAGAACTGCTGGAGGAGGAAGCTGAAGAATCTGTCGACAGGCCGGAGGGTGACACTCTCCCACCTACCCACATCCTGACTTCGTCTCCGGACGAAACAATAATGCCGCCTCCCCCCCCCCCCCCCCCCCCCCCCCCCCCCCCCCCCCCC
>NW_020664931.1:10081457-10200818 GCF_002925995.2 Terrapene triunguis
CCCCCCCCCCCCCCCCCCCCCACACACACACACACACACACACATTGGGAGATGACTTCAAATCCTTTCAGGATTTGTTTAAAAGAGTAGCTGATTCACTAGCCATCTCATTGGCTGAGTTCCCAGAGACTCAACATAAGCTGACAGACATATTGCAAGCTTCTCCGTCAGCCAAGATAGCACTATCCATTTATGCTGCCATCATGGCCCCAGCAAAAACCATATGGCAGACTCCAGCCACGGCCCCACCTTCTTGTAAGTGATCTGACAAGAAGTACTGTGTGCCTGCTAAAGGAGCTGAGTTTTGTTTACCAACCCTACTGCGAACTCATTGGTGGTAGAAGCAGTTAATCAAAGGGGGAAGTAACATCAAACCGAAACCACTCCCTATAATAAAGATTGGAAACGCTTAGACCTCTTCAGCAGGAAAGCCTATTCATCGGCAACCCTCCAGTTTCGCATAGCAAACTATTCTGCGTTACTGGCCAAGTACACACACAACATTTTTTTCTCAGATGTCATCTTTTATTGACCACATCCCAGCACTTCAAGATGGTAACCCTAGCAACCATAATTCTGGCATTGGGGAAAGGAGATTGGCTCTCAGCCCTCGACGTACAGGATGCTTACTTTCACGTCACTAACCACCTGGCACATAGGAGATTCCTACGATTCACTCTGGGCAACCTACACTACCAATACAAGGTACTTTCCTTCGGCCTCTCTATGACTCCCAGGGTTTTTTCCTAAGTACTGGCCATTGCAGCAGCACATATTCGCAAGCCGGGTGTGACCATATTCCCTATCTAGACGACTGCCTGCTAAAAGCACTGACATACGACGAGACAGTTCACGCCACTCACACCACTCTAACCCTATTTACAAACCAACTTACAGAAATCCACCCTGATCCCAACCCAACAACTGGACTTTATAGGGGCACACCGCCACTGTGTCATGGCATCAGCACGGCTACCCCAACAATGGTTTCTTGCCTTAATAAATCTAATCACAACTGTAAGACACAGCCCACAAACATCTGCCAGAACATGCCTACAACTTCTCAGACACATGTCGGCTACCACGTTTGTCGTGAAACATGCCAGGCTGCATATGAGAGGTCTACAAACCTAGCTACCCACTGTCTACATTCCTCACAGACACTCGATCAACAGATGGCTTATATTGCCCAGCAGAGTGAAAGACTCGCTCACATGGTGGACAAAACAAACAAATGTCTGCTCAGGCCTTCCCTTCCAAAGGGAAACCCCATCAGTCACTATCACCACGGATGCCTCTCTGGTAGGATGGGGGGCACACTTGGCCGAGAACACCATCCAGAGCCGATGGTGCCTAGAGGAGTCAAATCTCCACATAAATCTACTGGAGCTCCAAGCAGTTCCAAACACTAGCCATCACTTTCTCCCCTTGAGCCCCAACAAAACTGTCCAGATTCTCACGGACAATGTGGCAACTATGTTTTATATAAATCGCCAAGGAGGGGCCCAATCTTACCTGCTCTGCACAGAAGCAGTCCGCCTCTGGCAATGGTGCATCATCACGGACGCACGAGTGGGAACTAGACCCACAAATTCTGCAAATTCTAGTCCGACAATGGGGATTCCCCTCAATAGACCTTTTCACCACGGCCCACAATGCCAAATGCCCACAGTACTGCTCCCGAGCAGGACTGGAACACAACTCTTTCGGAGACGCCTTCCTCATCAGATGGGAGGCCCCGCTCCTGTACCCCTTCCCCCCGATACCCCTGTTGAGTCGTGTCCTTCACAAGATCAGACAAGACAAATCCAGAGTCATCTTGATTGCACCAACATGTCCCAGACAAACATGGTTCCCATACCTGACCCCAGTGGCTGTCAGATCATGAACCCTTCCCCTCCTGCCTCACCTACTGACACAGCATACAGGACGCCTCCGTCACCCCAACAATCCAGCACTTCGTCTCAAGGCATGGCTAATCCAGGGATGACAGAACTCAAAACATGCTGTTCCAAGGAGGTCCAAAACATTCTACTTAACAGCCGACGTCTCTCCACATGAAAAACATACACACACAAGTGGAAAAGATTCTCTGTCTGGTGCTGAGACAAGCAAATCATTTCCCAATTGGCCCTGTTACCCACTATCCTTGATTACATATTCATACTCAAAAAAAAATCTGGCCTCTTGACTAGCTCACTCAGCGTGCATTTATCAGCCATCACCAGCTTTCACGATGAGGTGGACGGACTCACTAACTAAGCGCTTTCTCAAGGGTATAGAGAACACTTACCCCACATTAACAGACCCGACCCCTATGTAGGACCTCAACCTTGTTCTCCATGCCCTCATGGGCAAACCCTTTGAACCGCTAGCGACCTGCCCATTCCTACACTTATCCATGAAGGTTGCCCTTCTAGTAGCTATCGCATCAGCATGAAGGTTGGGAGAGTTGGGTGCTCCAATGGCTCACCCACCTTATACCACGTTCCTCAAGGACAAAATCATTCTACGCCCACACCCTAAATTCATACCCAAGGTTGCCCCCTCTTCCATCTCAATGAACCCATTTACTTACCTGTATTCTTTCCCAAACTGCATGCCGAAAACAGGGAGGCATCCCTTCACATGCTAGACATCTGCAGAGCTCTGGCGTTCTATGTAAAGAGAACAAAAACATTCAGAAAATTATCCAGGCTATTCATATCCTCAACAGAACGATCAAGAAGCCAAACCATTTCCAAACAGAGACTTTCTAAATGGATCTCTAATTGTATCAAATGAGGTACCAAAATTACAATCTGCAAGCTCCCTCTGGACTTCACGCACACTCCACTAGAGCTATGTTCACATCCATAGCCTTTCTCAGACATGTATCTATAACTGATATTTGTAAAGCAGCTACCTGGGCATCGCACCATGCTTTCACCAAATGCTATGCCCTGGAACAGCAGTCAGCTGCAGACGCTCATTTCGATCTATCAGTGCTCTCCACCGTACATACATCAACTCCGAAGCCCTTCCTCTCCACCAAGGGGCACTGCTCTTCAGTCAACTAAAGTGGAGCACCCAAAGGGACACTCCTCGAAGAAGAAGAGAAGGTTACTCACCTTGTGCAGTAACTGAGGTTCTTCGAGATGGTTTTCCCTGTGGGTGCTCCACTACCCACCCACCCTCCCCTCTGCTTCAGAGTTCCGGCTTGATCCTCTGGGGTAGAGAAGGAACTGGGTGGCAGTTGGCTGCGCTCGTGGGGTAGCCACTCAGAGTGGCGCAAGCTGGCTGCTGCGCGTGCGTGACCAACCGGGGCATTGCTACCACAAGTCTCCGACTAGAAGTGCAGGACACCAAGGCACCTAAAGTGAAGCTCCCACAGGGACAACCATCTCAAAGAACCTCAGTTACTGCACAAGGTGAGTAACCTTCTCATCCCTTCTCATTCCTTGGGGTTACTCAGGCTCATCCTGACATTAGATTGGACTTGGTTTCAGATGAATGGAGTTACACATGCTAAGACTTCTTTTAAAAACAAAAACAAAACCTCAGCACATCCATTTAGATCACTCGCTATAGAATTTACTCAGGAAACTCACCTCAGATAGTGTTTAGTTTTCAGTTAGATCTTTGTGGGTAGCATCAGGCATAACAAGGGCAAAACATTTTGCCCAAGTTCATGCAGAGAATGGGTGACCAGGATTAGAACTCTGCGGAGTCCCAGTTGCTTGGTCTAACCACTTGACACTATAGGCTTCAATTGGACATGTGGAATAAGTATTTCAAAAGGAGAGGGAAAGGCCCCAAACTTGTAAATACAGTGCTTTATCTTGGAATGATGGGAGGGCAGGATGAAAGGGGGGGAAACTTCAGTCCACTTATTGTAATTTCTTTTCCTTTTCCAGTTCCCCCAGAGTTTATAATACCATTGGGTGAGGTCACATGTGAGACAGGAGAGACCATCGTTTTTAGGTGTAAAGTCTGTGGTCGCCCGAAAGCTTCAGTAACTTGGAAGGGTCCTGATCATAACACCCTAAGCAATGACAGTCACTACAGCATTTTGTACAGGTACAGTAGTGTGTTCGCTGTTTCAGCATTCTGAAGGAGGGCGAGAGTTCTGTGGAGAGCAGAATGACTTGTTTTCTTTGCAGTGTGGGGCATTGTCTTCAGTCCCATTTCACCTTTTCCATTCCCTCCCCCAACCCCAAATAAATAAAAATGGAGTGCAAATTCCTGTGTGTGCTTTGACTGTACATAATAGGCTTTAGCTGCCAATCCTCCAGTTTGCTAATAATCCAGAAATCATACAGTGTTGGGTGTGGGTGAGTGTGTGTTTGTTTTGGACAGGGGCATTAGAGGTACCTTCACACATCTTGAAAATCTCAGGAATTAACCATAGTCTCAGCAAGCAGCATTAATGCAGGATTTGTTCTGGAGGAGGGACTGCAGGGAATTGTAACGGAGTGTAGCTGACCTAAAGGTTTTGTGATGAAATATTTCATGTCTTTGTGAAATTGCAGAGGAGTCATTGCTGGAGGGGCTCTGGCTCTTTATCTAAGCCAGAGGTCCCCAAATTGGGGCATGCCTCCCTAGGGGGGTGTGAAGGAACGTTTGGGGAGGCATGGCTGGGGCCCGGGCCAGCCTGCACAGGGGTGGGGGAGGGAGTGCCACCTATCTCCGCTCCTGGCTCGGCCCTGGTTTCAGGCCCCCCACGTTCAGTGCCAGGGCTGCCAAGGCTCTGCTCTCAGCCCCTCCCCCAGCTGTGGCCCCCAGCCTTGGCCCCTTTACCCCGTCCATGTATCTTCCCTTCTCTTCTCCCTCCCCCCCCCCCCCGGGGCCATGGCCCTTCTCCTGGCCCGGGAGGGGGCGCACAAGGTAAAAAGTTTTGGGACCACTGATCTAAGCATTGTTGATTTCAAAACAAGGGCTGAGAGTTTAAGGGATACTACTGTCAAATGTAGCCAATTTTGAAAAAAAATCAGTTAAAAGAAGTTCAAGATACTGCAGCTGCTTAAGTCTGCCTGGCAATTGTTGTGGCTCCATCACACTTTCCTTATTGATTGATTGATTGTTTTCTTCTCCCTTGCTGCTGTTAGAGACCCACACCAACTGGGAGAACTGGCTAACTGGTTACGCACAGAGTGCTGTCAAATGCACAATGTAAATATCCTGAACAAATAGGGAGGAAATAATACTGAGGTGTTTATTGAATAAACTTTCAGTTATTGGAAACTTTAGTGGTACTTGCAATAACAGCAAGTACAAATTTGAATGCAGAAGTGAGATTTTCTGCTAGTTAGATGTTTGTCCAAACACAGTCTCTGCTCCAGAGAGGCATAAAGCTGGAATAGAAGGGGTTTTGCGGGGTTGAGGTTCATTGGCAGACCTGAATGAGAAGCTGATACAGTGCTGACACCTGACTCAAGCTATAGTTATTAGTCCTCTATTTCATAGTCACTAAATTCACTTATTTTTGGTGACCTTTTTTTTTTTTTTTAAATACTGAGGAGGTGATTGAATGAACTGAGAGTAAGACTAATTAAATGTTCCTAGTCCTTTTTAAAAAAAATAAAATCCAGTGTTTTCCTGACACGAGATGGTCAAGCAAATGTTGTGGCAGAAAGTTTCATTATGCTTTAAGCAATTGGATGACACACAGATTTGTCCCGTGACCAGCCTGGTGATGGAATGACAGAACAGTACTCCCGAGTGTGTGTACTGATCTCTCTGCCAGGGGAGGCGGTATTAAATGGTTCCATAGGGGACTCCCTGACACAAAAGTTGCTACAAAATGGAGACTTCAGGATGGCAGGAGAAAAGGGAAATTCTTGATCCTCTTGCGAAAGGGAGACCAGTTGGCAGATGAAGATTTTGACTCTAATGTGAATCTGCAAGATGTCATTCTGAAATGCTCAGAGCTAGGATGTACCATTATTTAGTGGAGTTGGTGGGTGTGTATTATAAGAATGCTGAATTTGAATGTAAAATGCGTTGAGAGCTGGAGACTTCTAAATAGGACATGGAACTCCCTGATTGATTCTAATGTGTTTTGCAGTGATTTAGGAGAGGCATCCTTGAAAATCATTGGTGTGACCACAGACGACGATGGTATCTATACCTGTATAGCTGCAAACGATATGGGTTCGGTTTCATCTTCAGCCAGTCTTCGAGTTTTAGGTGGGTTTATCTCTTAGCCTCTTTTCATCTGATAACATTACCAGCAATCTTGGGTTTCATAGGATGGGTATCCATTATCCACAGTATGTAGAAAACCCTGGCCTCTGAGTTCGTGAAATTTAGAAGTGATTTATGTCAATCCTTTTCACGGGATATGTGGCATTATGTGTGAAAGAAAGCGTAGAATCGAATGAAGTAAAAATAGTAAATGAATCAAACTGGACCATAGAATCTCTATGGATAGAAATTCCATGCTCTAATAATAAGAATATAGCGATAGGGATATATTACCGACAACCTGACAGGATGGTGATAATGACTGTGAAATGCTCAGGGAGATTAGAGAGGCTATTGAAATAAAAAACTCAATAATAATAATAATAATGGGGGATTTCAGTTATCCCCATATTGACTGGGTACATGTCACCTCAGGACGGGATGCAGAGATAAAGTTTCTTGACACCTTAAATGACTGCTTCTTGGAGCAGCTGGTCCTGGAACCCAACAGAGGAGAGGCAATTCTTGATCTAGTCCTAAGTGGAGCACAGGATCTGGTCCAAGAGGTGAATACAGCTTGGTAATAGTGACCATAATATAATTAAATTCAATATCCCTGTGGCAGGAAAAACACCACAGCAGCCCAACACTGTAGCATTTAATTTCAGAAAGGGGAACTGCACAAAAATGAGGGTACAGTGCCAAAAGTGAAATCTCTGCAAGCTGCATGGAAACTTTTTAAAGACACCATAATAGAGGCTCAACTTAAATGTATACCCCAAATTAAAAAACATAGAGAACCAAAAAAGAGCCACTGTGACTAAACAACAAAGTAAAAGAAGCAGTGAGAGGCAAAAGGCACCCTTTAAAAAGTGGAAGTTAAATCCTAGTGAGGAAAATAGAAAGGAGCATAAACACTGGCAAATGAAGTGTAAAAATACAATTAGGAAGACCAAAAAAGAATTTGAAGAACAGTTAGCCAAAGACTCAAAAAGTAATAGCAAATTTTTTTTAAGTACATCAGAAGCAGGAAGCCTGCTAAACAACCAGTAGGGCCACTGAACAATGGAGGTGCTAAAGGAGCACTCAAGGACGATAAGGCCATTGTGGAGAAACTAAATGAATTCTTTGCATCGGTCTTCGCGGCTGAGGATGTGAGGGAGATTCCCAAACCTGAGCCATTCTTTTTAGGTGACAGAGGAACTGTCTTAGATTGAGGTATCTTTAGAGGAGGTTTTGGAACAAATTGATAAATTAAACAGCAATAAGTCACCAGGACCAGATGGTATTCACCCAAGAGTTCTGAAGGAACTCAAATGTGAAATTGCAGAACTTCTAACTGTAGTCTGTAACCTATCATTTAAAGCAGCTTCTGTACCAGATGACGGAAGGATAGCTAATGTGACGCCAATTTTTAAAAAAGGCTGCAGAGATGATCCTGGCAATTACAGGCCTGTAAGCCTGACTTCGGTACTGGACAAACTGGTTGAAACTATAATAAAGAATAATATTGTCAGACATATAGATGAGCATAATTTGTTGAGGAAGAGTCAACATGGCTTTAGTAAAGGGAAATCATGGCTTACTAATCTACTAGAATTCTTTGAGGGGGTCAACAAGCATGTGGACCAAGGGGATCCAGTGGATATAGTGTACTTAGATTTTCAGCAAGCCTTTGACAAGGTCCCTCACCAAAGGTTCTTAGGCAAAGTAAGCTGCCATGGGATAAGAGGGAAGGTGCTCTCATGGATTGGTAACTGGTTAAAAGATAGGAAACAAAGGGTAGGTATAAATGGTCAGTTTTCAGAATGGAGAGAGGTAAATAGTGGTGTCACCCAGGGGTCTATTCTGGGACCAGTCCTATTCAACATATTCATAAACGATCTAGAAAAAGGGGTAAACAATGAGGTGGCAACATTTGCAAATGATACAAAATTACTAAAGATAGTTAAGACCCAGGCAGACTGCGAAGAGCTACAAAAGGATCTCTCAAAACTGGGTGACTGGGCAACAAAATGGCAGATGAAATTTAATATTGATGAATGCAAAGTAATGCCCGTTGGAAAGCAAAATCCCAACTATACATATAAAATGATGGGGTCTAAATTAGCTGTTACCCCTCAAGAAAGAGATCTTGGAGTCATTGTGGATAGTTTTCTGAAAACATCCACTCAATGTGCAGCAGCAGTCAAAAAAGCAAACAGAATGTTGGGAATCATTAAGAAAGGGATAGATAATAGGACAGAAAATATCATGTTGCCTCTGTATAAACCCATGGTACATCCACATCTTGAATACTGTGTGCAGATGTGGTTTCCCCATCTCAAAAAAGATGTATTGGAATTGGAAAAGGTTCAGAAAAGGGCAACAAAAATGATTAGGGGTATGGAATAGCTTCCATGTGAGGACAGATTAATAAGACTGGGACTTTTCAGCTTGGAAAAGAGACAGCTAAGGGGAGATATGATTGAGGTCTATAAAATCATGACTGGTGTAGAGAAAGTAGATAAGGAAGTGTTGTTTACTACTTCTCATAACGCAAGAACTAGGGGTAGCCAAATGAAATGAATAGGGAGCATGTTTAAAACAAAAAAGTATTTCTTCACAAAACACACAGTCAACCTGTGGAACTCCTTGCCAGAGGATGTTGTGAAGGCCAAGATCATAACAGGGTTCAAAAAAGAAATAGATACATTCATGGAGGATAGGTCTATCAATGGCTATTAGCCAGGATGGCCAGGGATGGTGTCCCTAGCCTCTGTTTGCCAGAAGCTGGGAATGGGCGACAGGGAATGGATCACTTGATGATTACCTGTTCCTTTCATTCCCTCTGGGACACCTGGCACTGGCCACTGTCGGAAGACAGGATATTGGACTAGATGGACCTTTGGTCTGACCCAGTAGGGCCATTCTTATATTCCTTCGCCAGTAGCCTCAGCAAGGCTGGACAGATTTCAGAAGTGAACTAGTTTGGGGCACCCACAGATGGTAATCCTGTGTGGGGAGAGTTGAGTTTACTCATTGCTTGGGTGGCTCCCAGCTTGGCCCAGTGAGTCAGGAATCCTGTAGTGATTTTCTTGTCACAGTTGGCAGTCACAGTGGCTACCAATACCAGCTGAGAGCTGTATTGAAATCACTTTTTTTTAAGTCTGTATTCTTAATGCTGATTTGGGAAAAAATTGTGTCATCTCAGAATTTCTCAAACCCACAAGAGATCAAACACTAGTGACATGTCCCCTTTGAACTCTTTTTCAAAGCTCTTTCACTCTAAACAGGGAAGTCCAAATGCTTAGTGGCACATATTTCTTCATCTCCCTGTTTCTCAGATCCAAAAACCACACAATCCTCTTACGAGGCCCGTCTAACACTTTAAAGCTGTATCTTACTTCAGGATCTGAAATAAAGCAGATTTTTTTTAAAGCATGTATGTGTGGGAATAAAGGAACACTAGCAACGTAAAAATGACTGCTTTACTTGAGGATCTTTTACCTACGATAGCTACGTGTCACTGTTTAAGATGAGAATATTTTTTCTGGTTTGTTTACTTTATGCTTTTGACAGCATATACATAACAGTTTCAGTGTTTTGCTAATATAATTCTCTTTTTTTAAAATGGGTCTTCCACCCAGCAGTGGGGAAGCAACAGACATTTTTAAAAACATGAAAAATTAAGTAAGGTGGTAAAACAAAAATTGGTCGGTGATTTGGGCAGGTGAAGTACCTGAAACTAATTAAGTCATTTTTTTAAATTGTCATGGTCATGTTTTGTCATTGATTTGGATTAATACAAACCTCTATAGATGCCCATTCTGTGCTCTGTCCATTCCATAAAATAAAACACAAAATGAAATACAACAAAGGGCTGCTCATCCTACCCTTGACACATGTGCCAGCCAATATGGGGACTATAAAATAGACTTGGGCTTCCCCAAAGCCTGTGAGAAAAAAAAGATGAGTTTTGTAGAGCGTCTGGAAGCTTAAGTTTAGGCTCTGAACAGAGGTGAAAGTAACTTAAAGGACTTACCAGTACTCCAGAGTCCTGAGGAGGGAGCCGGGCCTCTACCAGAAGAGGTGGGGCCTTTAAATCCCCAGGCACTTTAAATCAGAATTTAAAGGGCCCGGGGCTGGGGCTGTGGTAGCAGCAGCTGGGAGCCCCTGGCCCTTTCAGTCACCCCCGGAGCTACCAGCTGCAGAGGCTGGGAGCCCCGGGGGTGATTTAAAGGGCCTGGGGCTCCAGCTGCTGCTACCGCAGTGGAGCTCCAGACACTTTAAATCCTGATTTAAAATGCCTGGGGATTTAAAGGCCCCACCTCTTCTGGTAGAGGCCACTGGTAGTGCTCCAGCGGCAAGTTAAAGGGCCTGGGGCGGTAGCGGCTGTCGCAGCCCTGGACCCTTTAAATAGCTGCTGGAGCCCCACCGCCGCTACCCCAGGGCTCCGGCAGGCTTCGGGAATGATTTAAAGGGCCCAGGGCAGTAGCGACTACTGGAGCCCTGGACCCTTTAAATCGTCCCCGGAGCCCTGCTGCTGGGGCGGTAGCGGCTGCTGCAGCCCTGGATCCTTTAAATAGCCGCTGGAGCCCCACCACCATTACCCCAGGGTTCCAGGGACGATTTAAAGGGCCCAGGGCGGTAGCTGCGGCAGGTGCCCCGGGCCCTTTAAATCGCCGCCTGAGCCCCTCCGCCGCTTCCCCAGGGCTCTGGCGGCAATTTAAAGGGCCTGGGGCTCCAGCCGCTGCTGGGAGCCCCAGGCCCTTTAAATTGCTGCCAGGGGAAGCCGATCCGCCCCGGTATGGCGCACCGGCTCTTGCCGGTACGCCGTACCAGGGCGTACCGGCTTACTTTCACCTCTGGCTCTGAAATAAGTGACCTCTTAGCTAACCAAGTCTCAAACCATTTAGGGTTTTATAGGCAACACCACCACCACTCTGAATTCTGCTCTCAATTGTATTGGCAACCAATGCAGATCCCATAACGTGTGCTCCTGATACATAACTCCTTTCAATAAACCAGTCAAGGCATTCTGCACTAGCTTCAGATTTGAAATAGTTTGTGTATGTAGTCCAATGTTGAGTGTATTGCAGCAGCCTGGTTTTGAGGTGATAATGAGGTGGGCATAATTGGGGCAGGCTAGTTCCTCATTGGAAAGGAAAGTCCTGCTTTTCTCACTAGGACTCTTGGCCATAGTTAAGGCTACATTTTAGTCATTCGTATTTTTAGTAAAAATCATGGGCAGTAAACAAAAATTCATAGCCCATGACCTGTCCATGACTTTTACTATATACCCCTGACTAAATCTTGGGAGTGCTGCGGGTGCTCAGGAGGGGGCCCGCAGGTGCTCGGGAGGGCAGCGCAAGTGCTCCAAGGGGCACCGCGGGTGCTCGGGTGGGAGCAGCTCGGGACCCCCGCTGGTGCTAAGAGGGAAAGGGGGGGGGTTGGCAGGCTCCGTCAGGCTTCTCAGAAGCGGCAACATGTCCCTAAACTCCTAGCGCCACACGCTGCCAGCTCCACAGCTCCCATTGGCTGGGAACTGCAGCCAATGGGAGCTGCGGGGGCGGTGCTTGCGGGCGGAGGCAGCGCGGAGCTAGGAGCTGATAGAGGGACATATTGCTGCTTCTTGGAAGTTCCCCCAAGGTAAGCCCCACCTAGAGCCCTCACCCCCTCCCATGCCCCAGCCCTTATCCCCCCCTCCCGAACACCTCCTGCTGCTACTGCAGGGAGGAAGGGGATGGTGGCCCGAGACGGTGTGACTGGCCCAGGGGTTGCCTGAGCTGCTCGGGCAACCCTGGAGCCAGCTGCACCAGCCGCTCAGAAGTCACGGAAAGTCACAGAACCAGTGTTTAGTACTTGGGCATGCTGGAGGAGCGCGGGATCTAACGACACACCCAAGTTACATACCTGCGTTTATAAATGGCAGTTGCACTCCCTCAATAAAGGATCCCAATATACGTCCCACCTATTCTTCTGGCTGCTACTTCAAACCCACCAAGATTATGTCACACTTGTCCAAATAAGTCACAGCCAGCTAGCCCTTATCCAAGCTTGAAATTATATATTAAATAGGTTTTACTCCACTGTTCTGTCAGCATACTTGAGTGCACTGCAGCCAATATTGCCTCACTCGTGCTTCCAGCCACTTCATTTGCAATTCATTTGTGGGAATGCATCCTCAGCACAGAGGAATGATAGCCCACAGTTAGCTTCTGGGCTCTTGGAGAGATGAAAACAGAGCCACCCAAGAACAATTCCACTCGCCCTTGCCTGGATCTGTAAGCCAATAAAGGAAGCTTCATATGCAATGGTATCAAAAGCTGCTGCAGATAAAAAAAAAAAAATCAGTGTGGAAATGTCATCCATTTATTTACAGTTAGAATAAAATAATCAGAAATTCCACTGGTTGCACTACCTATGCCACACTGTGATGTAATCAAGGAAATCTTAGAACTCAAGGAACTGCTAGTGTCCCTGCCACAACTTTCTTGATGACCTTGCCCAAAAATGGGAGATTGGATACCAGTAGACAGTAAGCCAGAGTGGCAACATCAAGCGTTGGTTTCTGGACCATTAGCCTCACAGTGACAGCCAGCATCCCTATTCCTCCTCAGCTCCTTGAAGGGAAATGCTGACAGTCTCAATAAACAGGGGCCTCAGTGTCTCTCCCCATTATGCTTCACCAGCCCATAAAGACAAGATTCCAACTCCGAGGTTGTAGGACAGAGCACCTGTATTTCTGCAGGGCCACAGCATGTGACCTTAAAATCTGTCACAATTCTTCAGACTCATGTGAGACTTCAGTCACCAGCCCTGTAGCCAACTTCTTGCATCATCTTTTTCAGGTTACTTATGTGATGACCTGTAGGACAAAGCCAGAAGAGAAGGGCATTTACAGGCCATTAGAATATTATTTTGTTCTCCATTATGAAAATGAAGTCCTACCAAACCATCACGAGTGGTCAATCAGAAGAGCAACCTTATCCCTCAATGGTGCCTGAAAATCACTGACACCACATAAACAGGCCTGTTGCCCTTCCAGGATATATGCATCCCAATCTCAAACCAAAAAAGACAATGGTCAGTCTGTGATGGAGGAATATTCATCCCTCCAAGATCCACTCCCAAATAATGCATGATTTCCAGAGTTTGTCCAGCCTACAGCCACCTGAAACAGTCCCATAGTTGACATGGCAGTCGTGAAATTCTGAGGAGTATCCCTTTTTAATATGGGTTGTTTAAATTAAGACTGAAAATATTTTTTTGTACTAGAAATAATTCTACTTGTCTTTCCTTTAAGGTCCTGGAAGTGATGGGATCATGGTAATCTGGAAAGACAACTTTGATTCCGTGTACAGTGAAGTGGCTGAACTTGGCAGGTATGACTTACTCATGCCATTTCATTGTGGAGGTTGGAAAGTTCAGCCAGTGTGTATGTTAGTCTCTGAAGGGTGGAAGAGAAATGTCAAAATATGACATTGGTTCAGATTATTTCTTTATGAAATCTTCTTGAAATTTACAATTATTTCTCACAATGATCAATTGTTGGAGTCAAAAACAGAACACAGAATTGCTCATCCTGTGAAGAAAAAGTAACATAATGCTAAAATTCTGCCATAACTAAATGATGTAGCTTAAATACAAAAGCATTTTGTTTATGCTGAAACTTTACTCATGGGCTAAATTAGAGGGTGTATGCACTGCATGTGTTTTATGAAAAATTGTGAAAGTTCTCCAAATGATTGTACATAAGTGCTCCATAAGATTGTACAGCACTTCCTTAGTTAAGTATCTTAGTCTTTCCAACAAAATCTATTTGCATTACTTAGTCGTAGTACCCTAGAAAACAGATAAAATTCTGATTTTACTTTTCTGGAAATTTAAAAGGATTTTTGGTAACAGCTAATTAGTTATCAAGACCAGTTTGCTAGACTGTTAATAATATTTAAAGTCTTCGAATGTAGTCAAACAACTCTACTCTACTCATGTCCTATTGGACTTAGCCATTACATTTGTCCTAATACAATTGTGTACAGGTTCTGGTCCTTTAGCACTGTCCTCAGCTAATTCTTTTCCTTTTTAATTGTTTTTCAGGGGCAGGTTTTCTGTTGTTAAGAAATGTGATCCGAAGGGAACCAAGCGAGCAGTGGCCACTAAGTTTGTGAACAAGAAGTTGATGAAACGAGACCAGGTTACCCATGAACTCGGAGTCATGCAGAATCTCCAGCATCCCCAGCTCATTGGCCTTCTAGATACCTTTGAGACTTCCACCAGCTACGTCCTAGTATTAGAGATGTGTGTGGGCTCTAAGTAACATCATGTTATGTATATGTGTAATCTTCATGCAACTGATTTCTTATGCCTGGGTATTGTAGTAGTTTGTGAATGATTTTGGAGAAGTTTAGGATTTCACAGAACTTCTAGAGTGCTTACATAAAGTCCTGGAGCTCTCACATTCTGTTTTTAGAGATGGCAATACTGAAATGTTCTGCTTGTCCATAATGGAAAGCAGAGGCCCTGGCTGTTCACAAGAACCAATTCCCCCAACTAAAATCTCCTGTAAACAAGTTCGCATTGGAAGGGTTTGGTACGGAGGAGACAGGAGGATCGTTGCAATGCAGAATTGATCCTCTTAATAGCCTCCCTCTGAAATTGTGTAAGTGGCTTTGGATGTGGTGAGAATAGGAGTGAGATGTGGATGGAGTAAATGTTCTAAAATGCTGATGTGCCCGGACTTCTCATCTCATCTCTATATGTTGTTCCTCTCTTCCTGAAGCTGCAGTCTACCACATTTCAATATAAGCTGGTAGTGGTGGTGGAAGATGAAGTTCTTCTATAGCATCCTAATTAGGTCAACAATTCCGTGCTTCCCTGTTCAGCACCCCTCCACCCTCCTTCTCATGCTTATAAGGTTTTTTCTTCTATATAAATGCAGCACAAGCATTAAAGGTTCCATCTGTACGTATGTTGACACACTGTTCAAAGGGGTTCAAAATGCATGTTCTCCACATGTCTAACATGAACATGGTGCCTAAGACTTTCAAAAGGGACTAATAGTTTTAGGGGCTTCAGCAGGTTATGAAAATCAGGCATTTTAAATGTTAGTGTCTCAGACTGGGCACCAAAAATGGAGGCACCATAATATTTTTATTACATTGTTGTGAGCTGCTTTCTGGGTTATCTTTACAGGTCTATGTAGTAGAAAGTCAGTAGATTAAAACTGTGTGAAATACATCAGGTGTCTTCAGTACTTAAACTGGAATTGGGATTTGCTGTGTTGCCCCAGTATAGTTTCAGTTGAATAAAACCATCCGTTCTAGAGCAGTGTTCTTGCACTGCCTGTATTCTACTAGTATTTTTTAAAATTCCCAATGGAATGAATGTACACATCAAAAATAACTAGTGTTGCACAGTTTTATAGCATTTCTTTTATCTGGCAAAAATACTGCCTTTCCTTCTTTAGTGGCCCCCTTCCAAAATATGTTTCAGAATAGTAATCCTCACTTAACGGTGCTACACAATTAATGCAGACAGATTAATCCCAAGGGGATTTGTCATTTGACTTCATTTGACTTCAAGAAAAGTAAAGATTAAACTCCTAATGAGTAATGGGAGCCAGGGTTCACAAATAGTGAATTAATTGTTGCTGTTGGTGAAGATAAGGACAGTTTAACTTGAAAATGCTTTTGAAACTTTAAAATGAGCAGATATATTTTTAAAATGTTGCTGCTTTAGCGTTGCAATGAAATGTAACTCTTGTACTTCAATAGGGCTGACCAGGGTCGCCTTCTAGACTGTGTTGTGCGATGGGGAAACCTCACTGAAGGGAAGATCAGGCTCTATCTGGGAGAGATTCTGGAAGCTGTACAGTATCTTCACAACTGCAGAATAGCACACCTGGACCTAAAGGTGAGGCGCAGATGGTACTCCTGGAGTGTTACCAGAAGATGGCGAATTCTGGGGTGCAGCTGCATGCTACAGACAATCTGGGGTCTCCTAGCAATGGTTTCTTAGAGTGGCCATTGAGAGCCATGCAACCTTTGCCTTGAGCCATGGAATGCTCCATCCAAGGTTATATGAAGTTCTGGGAATTGCCCCCTGCCCATGCACCCCAAACTACTCTCTGTCACTGAAGCAGAAAGTCTTAACTTCCTCTGCGTCTTCCTATTTTGCTTGTTGGCTGTTCGTGTTCACCTCTGTTAGATTTTGTGTAATGCACTGTTGATTTGTTTGCTTGGTTTTTGCCTGGGGAATTTGCTCTATAGATCATTTTCTCCACTTGAAACAACAGAATCTATTGTGCAAATTGGGTTCAAGGATTGCTCTTCTTGTGGCTCCAAATTCTCCTTTTCTATTTTTTATACTCTGTCTGAGGTGCTTGGGTGAAGGGCATCTGCTGGATCCTTGTTGCATCCATCTGGGTTTCACTGTTCGTATCTGATCGATTTTGATGGAAAAATTCTTGAGGGTTTCAAGATGGATTTAAAGCTTGTTACTGGCCCTTCCTCCAACCCAATCTTGGTTTAGATGGGGAAATTCGGTGCCAAGAGATCCTCTGTGCAAGCAGGGTCTGTTAGGCAGCAAGGGGCCTTGGAGTCAGTTCTGCAGATTTCATTCTTGATACGAAAAGAAAAGGAAAAAAGAGGCAGTACCACCATGCCCCAGATTCCCACTCATCTTCAACAAAATTAATTAAAAAAATGGGCTTGATCTATGGCTGTTGTGGGCCCAAAAAGTCAGAGCTTTCTAGTTGTTTCTGGGTTTGTATGGCATGTGTACAGCAGCTGAATTCAAGAGTGGGGGGTCTACTTGAAATCCAGTTACAGGTAAGTAACTTTTTTCTTTAATTCAAAATACAATAAAAATTCTACCTTCCCTCATTGCTTTTAGGAGGTGCTTGTAAGAGTTCCTGTGGTTTCCACAGTGTGGCTCTAAAAGACTGATTTTAAACTTCAGCTCAGTTCAACTGCCTCTATATTGCAAAATAAATGGCAACCCAAAGACATGTAAATGTTAAAGGACACTTTTATGTTGGGAAAAAAATCTTTAACTTGCTACCCCAGTCTTCAAATATGTGCTGTTTATTGTTTTTCTGTGTCAGGAGGCAAGTACTCAATGAGTGTTATATATACGGTATCAGTCAAAAGTTGTTGGGTCTTCAAAATGCAGGTTTACAGGGTTCCAGTTTTCTGTGGCGCTCTGCAGAACTCTTATTGTGAGTTTTTGCCAACTTAGGCAGGACTGTGTTTCCTGTGTCATGACTGTGTGAGAACCTAAAACTTGATGATCACATGTTGCAAGATGCTGCAGACTGTTGCAGGATTGTTTGAAGAGCTTGATAGAATGGTTTAGGAGCTTTGTGGAGCTAACCATGGTAATCCACTCGCTTGCAAATGTTTGCAGTGCTCACCAACTGACCCTGCTGTTTGGGAAGCAGTGAACTAGATGTGTGCTAGACTTATTTGAAAGATGGATATGATTTTTCTCTTTGTATTTTCTAGCCTGAAAACATTCTGGTGGATCAGAGCTCAGCTAAGCCAACAATAAAACTGGCTGACTTTGGAGATGCCGTCCAGCTCAATACCACCTATTATATCCACCAGTTACTCGGGAACCCAGAGTTTGCAGCTCCTGAAATTATCCTCGGAAATCCTGTCTCCCTCACCTCAGATGTTTGGAGCATTGGAGTGCTCACATATGTCCTTCTTAGTGGCGTCTCTCCTTTCCTGGATGAAAGTGTAGAGGAAACTTGCCTGAATATTTGCCGCTTAGACTTTAGTTTCCCAGATGATTACTTCAAAGGAGTTAGCCAAAAGGCCAAAGATTTTGTATGTTTCCTACTTCAGGATGACCCAGCTAAGCGTCCTTCTGCTGCATTGGCCCTTCAAGAGCAATGGCTGCAGCTGGGGAATAGCAAAAATGTTGACAGCATTGACATATCCAGACTGACTTCGTTCATTGAGCGGCGAAAACACCAGAATGATGTTCGACCCATTCGTAGCATTAAAAACTTCTTACAGAGCAGGCTCTTGCCAAGAGTTTGACCTCGCTTGAAATTCTCTCTCATTCTCTTTCACCTGCCAATCAGACTGGAGATAGAAATCTCCTGCCAATCAGCTGTTGACTTGAATTTTGGAGAAAAAAAAACAAATGGAGCCAATCAGCTGCTAGAATGTTCGTGTGAAAATGCATTCCAAGTAAACCTGCACACAGTAGTACTTGGGACTAGCAATGCAAACTATGCTGAGGTGGAGGACTATAGCATTGTACTCTGTGAAAGGCAGTCAAGAGCGTTACAGTAACAGTATTTTATTCAGGTTTCTGCAAAAAAAACACTTTTTTAAAAAAACAGATGAATAGAATTTTGCAAATGAACTGATCTATCATTTTCAAGATTTGTTCAAGGAAATAAATGCCTATGTACAAAGCACTGGTATTAACGAACAAACAAAGACAAATATCAACTCACACCTGGAGAAGACTCACCAAATTGGCTGCCCATTGATATGGCCTCCATTGATGTCCGTTTTTCACTTGGTCCTAGAGCTTTCCAGTTGCCTCACCTGTATGTATCTCACATAGCAGTGCACTGAGATCAGACTCTGCTTTTAAGTGCATCCAACCTCAACATTTTTGCATACAAATAGAATGAATCGTTTTGCTCTGATAAAATGTAGGCCTTACTTGTATATAGACTGTTACCTGCCTTCGGTCTGTAATTTTTCTCCCCTTCTCCCTCCTCCCTAAATGGTGGTACACCACTGTGCGGGTCTTCAGTTCAGGTCAGCCCTTGCTGTCCCATTCGAAAAGGACTTTGGGTTGGTGCCCAGCCTGCCAATCTGATTGTCGAGCAGTATACAGCAGGATGAAAATACTGTAAATGCACTCATTTGGGAGTTTGTTTTATTTCATATCATGTGCAATGTTGTGGCTTTAACATTTTATGCAACTATTTATGAGGACCTCTGTTGTAACTGTAATAAATATATAGAAAAAGCACATACTTAGTACGGCGAGCTTTATGGTTTTGTTTGTGTGTTTGGGGTTTCTGGGCGGGTGAGGGAGGGAATATTGTATCACACTGTCGTTATTAGTTTAAGATGAGATTTTAGCTAAAAACTTAGTAAAGAATCTAGTGAGTTTTAAGGATTGTAAATAAATAAATTAGATATTCATATCCCAAATCACAAACTGCATAAGAAATAGGGTGACATTTTTTAAAAATTTATTATTATATTATTCAAAATGCCAAAGTATTACTTTCCCAAAATCAGTCTCAACATTTACTACTTTTTAGAATTTTCAAATCTGCGTTTACTGCTTTCTGTACAATAACTGAATGAATTTTTTGCTCTTTGGTGAAGAAATACATCCAAGCAGTAGTGGTTGTAAGACCTGACACGTAATGTAATTGTGTCTTATGTAACTGTTTTTAAGATTGAGGTAATATTAACATGTGATGAAATATTTAAAAAGACAGAGATGGTTTTCTGTGCATCAAGGAGTTCACATGGATGTGTTGTCGTCTATGTTTCTCTGTGCAAAATGCCATGTTTAAATAAGGAAACTAAGCCTGCAACCCACACTAGTTAGATATATGGGTCTTAAGCCATAAACTGGCTTTGGTTAGTTTTAAGCTTTGCCGCTTCCATTGTATTCTATTTATTCCTTTTTGTTTGTTTTTTGTTTGTTTTGTAAAGTTGTACAGAAACTTTTTAAAAGAAAATTGAATTCAAAACTGGATGTGTATTCGTACCAACCTCATAACATCTTGTTCGTGTTTATTTTCCTCTATTATTTCAGTTAAATTTTTACTTTATTTTGCATGTATATTTCTTTGTACAGTGACGTTATGTGTTTAAACAGTATGATGTGATGTAAATATTTTATTTTGCCATCAGTTATTTTAAAAAAAAAAATTAAACATATTTGACATATTTGTCTGATCTCTCTTGTTTTAAGACCTTATGATCTAGGTCTTCCTATATCTCAGTGGTGCTCTGCACTGAAGCTATGGCAATAGTTCACTGCTATAGAATGAGATTTAAACTGCCTATTTTAAAAGCCGGGAGTATGCCCCGCAAAATACCATTTGCCCCTTACTTATAGGTGTTGAGTGCTTTGCGGTATCCTCGTCTTCCTACATGACTGGATAATTTGATTAGTTACCCTTCTGGGACTTGTTTGTCACTGCATTGTATACCTTTAGAGTAACTGTGGATACAACAGTTGCAGCCAGACTTCACCCAATTAAAGGCCACGTTGCCAATTTATCAAGAAGCCAAAAAACCAAAACGAAATCATATAAAATGGAGTCTATTCCAGTTACTCTTATATTTAATCTGGAGCATGCTACCCATGAGGAAAAATCATTTTCATCTAAGGATGGTTTCATTATTGCTGATATAACTCCATCTAGATCCTTCAAGAGATTCAGGTAGAAAGCTTTTGAATATGTACATTTCTTGTCCTTACCTTAGTTGCAATTCAAAGATGAATTTAAAGGTCAGTAACTCAATATGTGGCACTCCTGCATATCAGTGCATTGAATTCCTGATTTTCAGGATTGTCTATTGTCCAGCTTCAAAAACCAGTTGTTTCTCTCTCTTCCCTGCACCCACTTCCCTTACCCGCACAATTTGCCATGGAAATCCCAGCGATAAAAATACAGAATATTCAGAGAGATCTATCTGAAAGGGCAAACAGCCTGAAGTCTCCTCTATGATATGAAAATGAAATACCCCATCCCAGCCTGTTGTTTCTATTAGAAATGCCCAAGCTCCTTGCTGCTCTGTGATTACGCACCTGCCCCTCTTCTTGTTGAGCAGGAAAATGGATTAGGCCTGGCAATGAACCCCAATGGGGCAGATGATTAACCCAAGTAGAGTATGTGTAGACATTACTCACCTGGTGGGTTTCAGTGACAAAAATGTGTTCCTTTAAATTAATATTCGTGGCAGAGATTTTGTGGGTGCACGTGCCCTGCTCTGGGACTCTGCACAAGTTTGGGTGCTCAGGATTTTTTTTTTTTTTTTTTAACAAAGAGAACATTAGTTTCTACCCCAGTCCCCTGCGCACGCCAAGAGGGTTGTTTAAGGCTATTCAATAAGAATTTTCAGATGTGCTCAGAGGTCCCCCATGCACACACTTACCCAAGTTTTGCAGTCAGAGGTGTGATTACAGCAGGAGTAGCCGTGATCTAGCTAGCTCAAATAACAATAGCTGTGAAGCCAATGCAGCATAGCCTGAACAAGCCCGGGTCCCTGAACTCAAGTGCACGCTGCTGCGGTTTCACTGCTATTGTTATTTGAACTAATTAGATCAAAGCTATGTTGGGTATGACTACGCTTGTTGCAGTCAGACCTCTGATTACAGTGCAGATGCACCCTTGGTCCCAAAGTAGCACAATTAGGCCCACAGGGGCAAGTTAAGCCACTTAGACACCAGCACTAATTGGCTGGTTTGCACACAACATGCCTAGAAATAGCCCACTGCAACCTGACTTAAAGGGAAAAAGGCAAAGAGTTTGGGTGAGAGCAGCTAATATGGGGCTTGTGGTCTAGACCAGTGGTTCTCAAAGCCAGTCTGCCACTTGTTCAGGGAAAGCACCCTGGCGGGCCGGGCCAGTTTGTTTACCTGCCATGTCCGCAGGTTCAGCCGATCGCGGCTCCCACTGGCCGCGGTTCGTTGCTCCAGGCCAATGGGGGCTGCGGGAAGCAGCGTGGGCCAAGGGTTGTGCTGGCCGCCCTTCCCGCAGCCCCCATTGGCCTGGAGCAGCGAACCGCGGCCAGTGGGAGCCGCGATCGGCCGAACCTGCGGATGCGGCAGGTAAACAGTCCAGACCAGCCCGCCAGTGGCTTTCCCTGAACAAGTGGCGGACCGGCTTTGAGAACCACTGGTCTAGGGCAATACTGCAGGGTGTGGGGAGGGTAGGAGACTTGCAGTGGAAAGCATGGAGGGGGGGGGAACAGGGGTCTGGAAGAGGGTGCACTTTGAGGTTTCCATTTCTGAGTAGGTGCTGTACCAACCTCTGGCTATAGGCATGACCTCTAGATGTATTTTGACAGAAAGGAGGAGGTAGCCAAGACTTCCTCAGCATAGAAACAGTGGAGTGCCATTACTTTCTGAACACAATTTGTGAGCCTGTGGGACCTTCCTTGACTTCACTTAGGCACATTGAGTCTGTGCCTCTGGACTACATCTTTAAAGTCTTCATGCATCTTTGTGATAAGCTGCAGGGGGATCTGAAGACAATTCCATAGGAGCCATGCCCTCCTAGTCCCAGACAGAGTCACCACGGCATTGAGCATACTAGCCAGTTGGTCTTGCCTTCCACCACCCTGCTATGCGCTATTGCCTGGAAGATGTCCTGACTGCCATGGCGACGGCCTTACCCATGGAGAGAAATAGGCACATCTAGATAATGCATGAATTCTGTCATATTGCCCACTTCCCATCAGTGCTGGGCATAACGAATGACTCATAACTCTGAGGGCTCTCAAGTTGGATAATGTCTCCAGAAATGGGAAGGATGCCAATTTAACCACAAGCATCATGTTAAAAGATGAAGTTGCTGTTGTGGCCAAATTTCAGGGATCCTGTTGTGACTCTGTACTGAGTGTTATCCTGCCTCTGCTGTTAGAGTGGATCCAGTGAGTCCAGTTTCATCGTGAGTGAGCAGAGACGAAGAAGAAGAGATTCAGGTATCGGCACAAGCCTGGTGGTGGTACGATATGCTTCTGAGAATATAAAAGGATGCTCCTGGCTTCTTGTCTACTACACAACATTATCATGAGACACCAGATACTCTAGCCTGAGGTGGCAGAGATAAAAAACGTTGTGAACCCATCAAATGAAGGTGGTGAGGAGGGAGGTGCTGGTGTGCACAAGCGTAGGAAGGGGGTAACAAAAACAGCTGGCTGGAGGGAGGTCAAGCACCACAGCCAGCAGATCCCAGGCAGTAGTCCATCAGAGAGAGGCAGACAGCCAATCACTTTCCTAGTGAGTGAAAAATGAGTAGCAGGCATGGTACTGTGCTGCGCTGTGGTGAGTGCAGGATGATGTGGCATTGGGTGAGTCCGGTTAATGGGAAGCCAATGCCAGGGGAAGGCGGCAATGGTATTAATGTGAAGTCAGTTGCTGCTGTTTTATGGATGGGTGCCAAAATAGACCTCCCTTTTGAATTTCTATCGGTTGTGGCGGTGGTGGAACCAGTGATGGAAGGGAGGGGCATCTCATCTCCAGTCCAGGAAGTGATCTAAGCCTCACGTACTCTTCCTGTATATGTAGAGAAATGGAAGCCCCTGAGTAACTTTTATACTTAATGTTCATTATTAACTTACCTATTACAGGGAAGGGGTTGAGTTTAGGGGTAAGCATATGGGTGTAGGATTCTGCATTTGCCCAGACCAAGAGTTTTGCCAAAGCCACTGCTCCATCCCTTAGGTAAACAGCACCGGCATAACTTCTGAATGAACCTGCCCTGCAGCTAAGGTAAGGAGTGTCTGATGAAAGGTTACCAACCTGTAGAGCAGGGGTTCTCGACCTTGGAGCAGTAACCAGGAGACACAGCTCATCTTGCTGTTCCCATCTTTTTAAGGGGAAGGGGCTTGCATCCAGGTGGGAGAGGGACTCAGTATAGAAAAGGGTTGAGAACCACAGCTGTTGGCAAACATTTGCTGTCAGTATTCTAGGGGGTTGACAATGTCAGCAGCCCCTCAAATGCCAATAAGTACAAAATAAAGGCTCTGATTCTCACCATCCCCATGCACACACACAGGATCTCCATGTGTGGACTGGAATACCTTTCAGAGTCCGACCTGAAGTTTGCCAGGGTCTGCCCACTCAGATCCCTTTGAGCACCAGGATCCAAATGTATTCAAGTATTTGGTCTCGGATTTTATGACTACCTGATAAAAAGCTGATTTATCCAATCTCTCCCTGCGGATCTCTAAAATGCAATTGTCTGCCGATTACATTTGTGTGACTGTAAAGTAGTAGGACAGCCTGACTGGCCTTAGCCAGCTGCATCCAGCGCTCCTGAGATGGGGAGGGGGTAAAGTTGCTGCAATGAGCTTGTGAGGTCGTAAGCAGGATGAGAGAGAGGTGGTGAGGATCACACATCCCTGCCTGTGGGGGTGAGGGAGGAGGATGTCAACTTGGGGGATATTCTCAGAGGCACAAATAGTAGCTGGCTAACTCATGTTGAAAGTCTGAGAGAGTAGGGCACCTCGCTGATGTTTTGTGTCCGAAAATCATCTCTCCCTCGTATTTCTAGACAAAGTAATAATCCTAAGGGACATGGGACCTGGGCTGCTGAGAATGGGGTGTGGTATCCATGCTGAGAGGATGTGGCTCAGGCTATAAATGTCCTGCTAGTTCACAGAGGCTTTGGGATGGGAGGGTGATATAACCAAACAAAGCACAGCAGTGTAGGATAACAGAATAAACCCCTATTTGTAGTAACAAATGCCACAGGATCATCAGCGTCCATAGCAGACAAGGCTGAGATTCCATTCTGTGCTGCTGACATTCAGGAGGACTTCTGGGTTTGGGTGATGCAATTTTGGCATAGGCGAGAGGAAACTTTCCTGTTTATTGTTTGTGCAAACGTGATGCAACTGTCCAGTCATGGTGGTGCATGTTAAATAATGTAAATGTTGGATTAGTGGAGAAGCTTCATCTTTACATTGTATTGTTTATTTGCATAATTTCTGAAATAAGCAAATTTTAAGGAATTTAGTCACCTTGTTTATCTTTCCTAACCCCTGCAAAATGACCCCTCTCCAGGTGCTAAACACGGCTAGAAGTGTAATGAAAGACATTGCTAACAGGAAAACGAGGCAGATCTCTGTGCTGCCTGTGAGAAGTCTCAGCAATGAGGCCTCCACATCAAGAACATACAACCTAAGAGCCGGTTGAAAGAATGGGAATTTTCTGTAAAAAATCCCATCTGTTTTTGTATTGAAAAACCAACATTCAAAAAAATTCAAGCGGTTGTAAGCAAAACGCTATTTGCAAAAGTCTCTGCTTTCCAATAGCCACAGTGGGCCAAATCCTGGTCTGATATAAATTTGGAATAATTCCACTGAAGTGCAGGAGATATGCTAGACTGAACAAATTCACATGGGGGTAGCTGGAAGCAAAGCATTGAACTGAGTTTTCAGTTCCATAGTTGAAGCAGTTGGGCTGTATTTATAAGGAAGGGAGTTACCTTTCCCCACATTTCAGTCTGTCATATAGTGACAATTTAGTGAGAAATCGGAATTCTGTTTTCCATCACTCCAGACGTGCATGGAACATTTGCTCCCCACTGAGCAATGTCAGTCAACTAACACTGCCTCTGCTTTGCATGTCTGTTCCTAGCCAACTGAATATTTTTCTATTTGCAAATGTTGTTTTGTTTAAATAATGAAGTGTGGGTCAACATTTTGTTAGGAGGCAGGCTTTTTTAAAATCCACTCAGACTTGATTAAATGAGAGGAACCCCCTACACGCACTGTGGAATACAATGCCATTATTAAAGGTCGTAATTTTCTAAAGGTTTGTATAGAAAGAATGTCTATATGAATAAGCTACAGAATGTATGATTCTATTTTCCATGGCTGGGGAGCATAAAGCAAGTTTGCTCAGTGGCCGATGTTTCTTCCACGTCAAGCTTTGAAAGAAAAGCTATTTAACGTGTTACTGACTCTATTTTTGGATTCTCTGTTAGTTTCTGGGCAGATGGGAAACCTGCCTCCTGCTTGATGGCTAGATATTGGAGGCATAATCTCTCTCTGCAGGTTTGTCAGGGCTTTTCCATGATACAGTGTAGTATAAGTGTATGCTGCGTACAATATAAACAGAGGTTCCCTTTCTCTCTTACACTGTGGCCTAGTCAGATAAATTGTGTTGATGGTAGCACATCCAATGTCTTGTCTCTTGTCCTCATGGTTTTGCCTAAAGGAACTGATGTTAACACACAGCATAAGAGTTGCTCCAGATAATGGAAATGAAATAGGTGCCATTTCAGTGTAGAAAAGAACTACATTTAAAGGAAGTCTTTAAACCCTGATTTGAGGACTTCAGTAACTCAGCCAGAAGTTAGGGGTCTATTTCAGGAGTGGGTGAGGTTCTGTGGCCTGCAATGTGCTGGAGGTCAGACTAGATGATCACGATGGTCACTTCTGACCTTAAAGCCTATGAGTCTATGAAATATCTGTATTCGGGGTTCTATTGTGACCTTTCAAAGGTAGGAGATATTGCCTGCAGCTTGTCCGCATTTCCACGATAAACTCCACTGGAAGTAAAACAGCAAGATAGTCTCTTCCCCCCTCCCTCACCCCCACCCCACAGCATGCCCATCCTGTTGCTTCCCTGTGCACACACCTCCAAGGGTGTGCACTTTGAGCAGTGTGAGTTTGAGCCTTGCACACAGTGAAAATTTTTACAAATTTCATTTTTAAATGTTCCGCTTAAAAAAAATGGAGGGAGGCTCGCTGTCAGCTTCTGAAATGGCAGATGAGTGGATCCAGGGTAAGCCCTGGGAGTAACATCAGGTGTGGGGGGTAGAGATGGTTGCAGAGAGGGACCTAAGAGCAGGAAAGGTTTCTTCTCCTCCCAGCAGAATGAGTGCTGGTGTGTTGCTTTTCAGAGCCTCCTGAACAGAAACATTTTTTAAATGAAAAGGCTTCATTCGGACTGCCGCTGGTAGGGGGAAGCAGGGAGACTTGTGTTGTTGACAAAATGGTATCGTGAGCAATATGCACCATCAGCTAGAAGATAGGTGTGTCTCATTCAGCGCTCTCCCCCGCCCCCACCCAGCATCTATGAGTACACCTGTGCCTAATTTATTCCATCTCTGAGATGTGATAAGGTGCTTGAGTGCATGTACAGAGAGCTCTGCAGGCCAGGGACACACACACACACACACACCCTGTGTATCTCAGGCATCCAGCAAGCATTTGGCCTGAAGCCTATAGTCACTGCTGTCATTTCTAAGCCTGCCGATGGTGGTGATGTTGTTCCAGACAGGATAATGACCTCAGAATGTAAACCTAGCAGTATGGCGCCCCTGCGTAGAACTGTGAGCAAATGCTCTACCAGGTCCCCTGCTTGTCCTGCATTCGCACACAATCACTGCAGGCTGAGATTTTTCCAAGCTGTCTCAGAGCTTTGGCTGCCCCGTGTCCAAATCCTTTAGGTGGCTAAAATCTCTGCCAAAATGCTCACGTTACATATTGCCTGAATGTTAAACTTTAAGAGGGAAATTGTCCCAGGCAGAAGGAGCCAGTTTAAAACCATTCATAAAGAGAACCTTAATAAAAAGACAGTAGGCGGCATGACAGTGGAGTCTGCTCAGCAAAGCTATCGTGGTGCTTGGTCAGTAGAGGCAGCAATCTTCTTTGCCTCGTCAACTGCAGCGTCCTAGCCTTTATTTGAACTGGCTAGGAGCATATAGGGCACAGCAGTTGTGTGGCACCTGTCTGCCACTCCTCTAGCCACAGTTTTAGACTTCTCTCCTTTTTAAAAATCCTCCGAAATTAACCATAAAAATGATAGCAATGCAATGTTAATGTTCGGCAATAAAAAGCCAGGAAATGCACAAGTCAAAGTTGAATGCAGAACCCTCTTGCACACATGCATGATGGGAATCGTTAATTCCATGAGGTTAGCCGAGATACACATGTATGAAGTTTGTAGCAAAAGGTGTATTTTCAAAAGTGTGATCACATGACTAAACATTTGCAATGTATATGTGCAGAGGAGCTGAATGAAGGTTAAGCTGCAATCTTAATTTTTGCATTTCCTGTCTTTTGTTAGCCAGCGTTGTACAGTCAAGCAATCTTTCACTATTATCATTTGCATTTGACATACATGACTTTTAACTAAATTAACGTTTCATTTTTTGTTATGTTTACACATTTGTCTTTGTGCCAAATGGCTGTGTTTGCTCAAGGGGACTAAATTATTTTATTGTTGGGTGTGGTGGTTCTCTCTGTCACACGCACACATTAAGGTCTGAAGTCCACCTTGTGGAAATGTTATCTGTACAGGAAAATATTGTATTTCCTTCCCTACCATTATTACTATATGTCAGTCACCAAATTAAAAAAGTTATACTTGTGTTTTGTGTTAGACTGGCACATGAGGTACATTGGAGCCAAGACTGATTCTAACAATCCAGTAACAGCTCCTATGTCTTAGCTAGACAAACATATGTACACCAGCACAAGAAACAAAATTCTGCTATTGAGGCTACAGCTACACTACAGCCAGGATCCATGCTCTGAGATCAATCCACCAGTGGTCGATTTAGCGGGTCTAGTGAAGACCCGCCAAACCGACAGCAGATCGCGTTCCAGTCAAAGAGAAGAGTAAGATAAGTCAACGGGAGAGTTTCTCCCATCAACCCCCCGTGGTGTAGACTCCATGGTAACTCGACCTAAGGTACGTTGACTCCAGCTACATGAATAACGTAGCTGGAGTTGCGTAGCGTAGGTCGACTTACCGCAGTAGTGTAGACATAGCCTCAGTGTTTCAGACCCTAGTAGCAACAACATCAGCAGTGCACAGAGCAGCAGCCACATGTGCAGCAACAAATCCAGCAGTGCTGCGCTGTATGACTTCCAGAAAGAAGTTCCAATGTATTTGGGAGTAACTGGTGGTATCTGTGGCTGTAGTCGATAATTTATACTAAATGGAGAGGTTGGCAGGAACTCCTTGCAGACCCAACTTTTGGAATGTGTTTAAGAATGTGAAGTGTATTTAGCGTCTCTGACATTCAGCAACAGGAGAAACCCTACCGTGAATCTTCCTCACTCTTTTAAAGCTTAGCATCTAAATTTAACAGATGTGATAGTTGTCATTCAGTTCCTCATTCGTTTCCTGCTGTGTCTCCAATGTGTGTCGAAGACTTTCTTCCCCCACAAAAAAGTAGGCTGCAATGGATGGTCTCTTGTCTCTGTCTCCCCCACATCTTTTCTCCGGCAATTCCTACCATGCACTTGCATTGTCAATACTAAAAGCTGCAGAACATTGAAACCTGCAAATGTGGGGACTGTCATTTTAAAAAATATCAAAATAAACAGCTCTAGGCCTAGCTGACTGATTGCATCATTCATTTTCATAATTATTTTAATAAAAGCCTCCATAATGGGATTTACTTGAAGCGGTTGTTGACTCTCCAGGTGCTGCACTGGAGTGCCACAGAGACCAGGTATCTGGCAGAATCAATCCCACTTGCTTGGAGTGCACAGGGCCTTGATTATGACTCTCAAGGGTCTTGAGTAGGATACCCCCTGTGAAGTCTCAGAAGTGTAGTACAGCAATAGTGAAAGCAGAGATGTCCCCAAACTGGATTCCCTGCTCTTCTCCTGAACTTTGGGGAAAGCTTTGATCTGCCCAGAAAATTCACAGCTTGGGTCTCTGACTAAAAGGGACTGAAGAACACCAAAGGGTGCTGAGGGTACTCTTCAGTACACCATAGGAGATGATCGGCGTTTGGGCCCTATTTTTTATTACCCCCCTTTGTTTGCCTGTGGTAAAGTGACTTGCCAAGGTCACACAGGAAATATGTTGCAGAGCCCGGAACATAGAACCCAGCGCCTTAATCTTCCTATCTATGTTCCTGCATACACAGACAGTTGATAGTGTGGAAGCAGAGAAAGAACTGACAGGAAGGAACTGCAATGCATGACAGTTCATTAGCAATAGTCAGGCTAACTGTAACCCTAATAACGCGAGATTTGTAGAAGCGAGGATTGTGTGAGGCGAGTGGCAAAGAACTGTGTGAGAAGTTGTTGCGACCTTGTGTAGATAATGTGTAGAAAATATTGTATGTAGGCTAGAGTCAAAACAAGTGAGAAAAATAAGAGATCAAGATGGCCTATGTATAAACAAAATGCAGCTGTTGGTTATTATTGTCTGTAATGAAAGGTATAAAGGTTTGCTGTAATTGTTTACCTGTAGAGAGACCTGCTTAGCTCTCTCCCTCTGCGCAATTGTGAGAGTTAATAAAGTATCTGACTTGCTGTACCCAAACAAAAAGTGAGAACTCTGTTATTCTCTGACAATTTGGGGGCTTGTCCGGGATGGCAACGCCCACTGAAGCACCGGCAGCTGCTACGGATCGTTCCCCTTCGAACCCCATGGCGCCACAATAGAGGTAAGAGACCTTTTGAAATCTCTATTGGGGTGTCGGAGGAGGACTGTCCGTGGGGCCGTCTGTCCCTGTTGGGCTCACGCCATCCGAACTTATTGACTGTGCAGCAAGGTCAGATGCTGAGCGGCGTAGGGGAATTGTTTGCTGCCCCCTGTATGCATATACGAGGTGCATAGATATGCACCGGTGCTGAGGGGTTGTTACCGCCTCGAGTGATGCATCGAGGTACTTGGGAATAGTACCTGGAGGTACTTGGGAATAGTACCTGGAATAAGGCCTTGGTGTGTGTGTGTGTGTACACCAGTGTGAATTGAGTGTTACCGGAAGTCGCCCAGAGTACTCTGCGAAGTCTTTTGGCTTGTGACCAGAACTACTCTAACGCAAGCCCGGTAACTAGAGGATCTTTTAGGAGATCCAACCCACGGTAAGCTAACTCAGCCTGGCATCATCCGGCGAGGAGGCTACCTGGGTCTAGGAGTGTGTGAACCCATCTTCCCTCCCCTTTTCCTCTCCGTGTGAGCCACTGACAGTCTGATCATCTCACTGGATGCAACAGAGTAAGCGGCGCCGTCTCTCTGAGACTAGCCGACGCTCTTTGCTGAAGGGAGGTGTAGGAGGAGTCGTGGCCATCCTCGTTTAGTCTCTCCTGTGTGAATACCCTGTAGGGAGAGATCCTTAGTTTATGTGCCGCTAGCGCGAACAGGGCATCCTCCTCCCTGTGTGTGTGATTGGAAAATGGGTGGGGGACAGTCTAAGCATTCCCTTTCACCCCCTAAGGGTACCCCAGCTTATTTCATGTACGTACATTATGGTCCGACAACCTGCAGGTATTTAGATAATTGGAATCTTTACACGCGTGCAAATCCATCTAAACAATGCCCACTAGAAGGTACCTTCGATTTAGATAAACTTACATATCTCAGAGAAACCCTGGCTTCGCCAAAAGCCTCTGATACGCAGTGGGAGCAATTTGTCTGTTGGTGGGAGGAAGCAACAAAGAGACTCCACAAGTCTCGGGTGCGGAGTCTAAAGGACTCCCAGGAAAAATTAAAAGCCCAAGTACACAATTTACAACTTAAATGTAAGGCATCCGGCAGTCTTCCCGCTCGAGCAGTTCCTTCTGCTCCTCTTTATCCCCAATTAGTTAAGGCTGACAGTGAAGAGGAAACTGCTGAGGACATTGTAGATTTTTTCAGTAACATTCAGCAGCAGCAGCCCGTGCTTCCTCCTCCCCCCCTGCCGGTTGTGCCTGCTAACGAACCTCACCCGGCAGTGTCAGCTTCACCACCGCATGTATCAGCTACACAAATTGTTCTTTCTTCTCCTATGAGAGAATCCTCCTCTTCACCACAAAGGGATGATTCTGATCTTCCCAGTAGCTCTCCCGACTCTGGTCCTTCTGAGGAGGGTACCCGTTACTTTACTAGAAGCGTAACACAGACATTCCAGGCTCCTTTAAGAGAATTGCCCGGGACTGCAGGACAGTTGGTTACAGTGCATGCCCCATGGTCACCAGGAGATTTGAGACAGCTGCGAGGAGCGGCACCAGGAGCCGGCAAACAGGGCTGCTAACAGGGGAGTTTAAGTGGGAGTTTACAGGGGGAGGTGGAAGGGGAGGTAGGAGGGTGCGGCGGGCAGTGTGCTCTGTGTTCCCAGGAGCAGCAGGCAGAGACCACAGCGGCCATGAGCCAAGCAGCAGGGGACACTATGCAGATGATCGCATGCAGCAGCTGTGGTATGTACATGGTCCTCGCTGGGGAGCCTGAACAAAGGTATGTCTGCATGAAATGCCGCCTAATAGACCTGCTAGAGGAAAAGATTAGAGGGCTCCAGATGCAGGTAGATACTATGGTAGAGTTTAGAAGGGGATTCGAGCAGCTAATGGAGCAGAAGCTGGGTGTGGCAGAAGGGGAATGCTCAGGGGTACAGGTGGAAGCACAGGCTATGGTCTGTGAGGGGGGAAGGTCGGGGGCAGAGCAAGATCAGTGGAAGCATGTGACTGTGAGGAGCAGGCCAAGGAAAAGGAGGGCTAGTGAGGGGGGAATAGAACTCAGGAACAGGTTTGAGTGTTTGGATAACGAGGAAGAGAGGCAGCAGGTGGTAACTGATGGTGGGAGGCAGAGGAAGAAGAGAAGGGCAGCTAGTCCGATAGAGAGAGGGCAGGAGTTGATGGAGACAGCACCTATACCTGGCCCCAGTAGGATTGAGGATGGCACTAGGGGGACTATAAGGGAAAATAGAGAGACACAAGAGGTACAACTAAAGGGGACAGGGGATAGATTTGTACAGAGTACTGTCACCAGGCAAAGGCAGGTTTATGTGATTGGAGACTCCTTGCTGAGGAGGTTGGACAGGCCTGTGACCAGAGCAGACCCTGAAAACAGAAGGGTGTGCTGTCTGCCGGGCGCTAAGATAAGGGATGTGGACCTGCGGTTGAAAAGGATCCTAAAAGGAGCAGGTAAGAACCCTTTGATCATCCTTCACGTAGGAACGAATGACACGGCTAGGTTCTCGCTAGAGAGAATTAAGGGAGATTATGCCAGGCTGGGGAAGACGCTTAAGGAAGTGGAGGCTCAGATTATCTTTAGTGGGATTCTGCCTGTACCAAGAGAAGGACAGCAAAGGGCTGACAGAATTATGAGGATAAATAGCTGGCTAAGGGAGTGGTGTTATAAGGAGGGCTTTGGGATGTATGGCCACTGGGAGGCTTTCGGGGACAGACAGCTGTTCTCGCGGGATGGACTTCACCTGAGTAGGGAAGGGAATAGACTTCTGGGAGGGAGGCTGGCTCATCTCATCAAAAGGGCTTTAAACTAGGAACTTGGGGGAGATGGTTGGGAGATGTTCAGTTAATCTCCACGCCAGATTCCAACACTGAAAAGGAGTGTGAGGAGATAAGCGCAGACATAGGTAGGGGTAGGGAATTGGACATAAGAAAGAGGGGGCGGATGGACAGCATGGGGTCCGCTCCAAATTGCATAACTAATGGGAGAAAGGATAGACAGCATACGGTAAGATGTTTATACACCAATGCGAGAAGCCTAGGTAACAAAATGGAGGAATTGGAGCTCCTGGTCCAAGAAATGAAACCTGATATCGTAGGAATAACCGAAACGTGGTGGAACGGTAATCATGACTGGAGCACAGGTATGGAAGGGTATGTGCTGTTTAGAAATGACCGGAAAAAAGGTAAAGGTGGGGGAGTGGCGTTATATGTCAATAATGAGATAAAATGTAAAGAAATAATAAGTGATGGGATGGATAAGACAGAGTCTGTATGGGCAATAATTACACTGCATAAAAGAACTACTAGAGCCTCCCCCGAGATAGTGCTTGGGGTATGCTATAGACCGCCAGGATCTAGCCTGGAGGCGGACAAAGAACTACTTAATGTTTTTAAGGAAGTAAAAACTGATAAGAACTGTGTCATCATGGGGGATTTTAACTTCCCAGATATAGATTGGGTAACAAATGCTACTAACAATAATAGGGCTCAGATGTTCTTAGACGTACTAGCAGATGAATTCCTTCATCAAGTAGTAAGTGAACCAACGAGGGGGGATGCCATTTTAGATTTAGTGCTGGTGAGTAGTGAGGACCTCGTTGAGGAAATGGTTGTAGGGGACAACCTTGGCTCGAGTGACCTTGAGCTAATTCGGTTTAAACTTAATGGAAGGATTAACAGAAATGATACTGTAACTAAGGTTTACAATTTCAAAAAGGCCAACTTTAATAAATTAAGGCAACTACTTAGGGAAGTGGATTGGGCTAACATACTTAGGGATCTAAAGGCAGATGACGCCTGGGATTATTTCAAGCAGAAGTTGCATGAGATGTCTGAGGCCTGTATCCCGAGAAAGGGAAAACGATTAGCGGGCAGGAGATTTAGACCTAGCTGGATGAGCGGGAGTCTCAAAGGGGCGATTAAGAAAAAACAGAAAGCGTACAGAGAATGGAAGAAGGGAGGGATCAGCAAGGAAACCTACCTCAGTGAGTTTAGAGCATGTAGGGATGCGGTGAGAAAGGCCAAAAGCCGTGTAGAGTTGGACCTTGCGAGGGGAATTAAATCCAATAGTAAGAGGTTTTATAGTCATATAAATAGGAAGAAAACAAAGAAAGAGGAAGTGGGACCGCTGAAGAATGTGGATGGAGTGGAGATTAAGAATAATCTAGGCATGGCACAATATCTAAATGAATATTTTGCTTCGGTCTTTAATAAGGCTAATGAAGGGTTTAGGAATAGAGGGAGTAGGACAGAGGGGAATAGAGGAGGGGGGATAGACATTACAGTATCAGAGGTGGAAGCCAAACTTGACCAGCTAAACGGGACTAAATCGGGCGGACCGGATGATCTTCATCCTAGAATACTGAAGGAACTGGCGCGAGAAATTGCGAGCCCCTTGGCGACAATTTTTAATGAATCTGTAAACTCGGGGGTGGTACCGTTGGACTGGAGAATAGCTAATGTGGTTCCTATTTTCAAGAAGGGGAAAAAAAGTGACCCGGGTAACTACAGGCCTGTTAGTTTAACTTCTGTAGTATGTAAGGTCTTGGAACAAATTTTGAAGGAGAAAGTAGTTAAGGGCCTTGAGGTGAATGGCAATTGGGACAAATTACAACATGGGTTTACGAAAGGCAGGTCGTGCCAAACCAACCTGATCTCCTTCTTTGAGAAAGTAACAGACCTTCTAGATAAAGGAAATGCGGTGGATCTAATATACCTGGATTTTAGTAAAGCGTTTGATACGGTTCCGCATGAGGAATTATTGGTTAAATTGGATAAGATGGGGATCGATAGGAAAATCCAAAGGTGGATAAGGAACTGGTTAAAGGGGAGACTGCAGCGGGTAGTACTGAAAGGTGAACTGTCAGATTGGAGGGAGGTCACCAGTGGGGTTCCTCAAGGTTCGGTTCTGGGTCCGATTTTATTTAATCTATTTGTTACTGACCTCGGAACCAAATGTAGGAGTGGGCTGATAAAGTTTGCGGATGACACAAAGTTGGGAGGCATTGCCAACTCGGAGAAGGATCGGGATATTCTGCAGGGAGACTTGGATGACCTTGTAAATTGGAGTATTAGTAATAGGATGAGATTTAATAGTGAGAAGTGTAAGGTGATGCATTTAGGGATGACTAATAAGAATTTCAGTTATAAGCTAGGGACGCATAGTTTAGAAGTGACTGAGGAGGAGAAGGACCTCGGAGTCCTGGTTGATCGCAGGATGACTATGAGTCGGCAATGCGACGTGGCTGCGAAAAAAGCTAATGCGATCTTGGGATGCATAAGGCGAGGTATTTCTAGTAGGGACAGGGAGGTGCTGCTTCCGTTATACAAGGCGCTGGTGAGACCTCACTTGGAGTACTGTGTGCAGTTCTGGTCTCCTATGTTTAAAAGGGATGAACTGAAACTGGAACGGGTACAGAGAAGGGCAACTAGGATGATCCGAGGAAAGGAAAACCTTTCCTATGAAAGGAGACTCGAGGAGCTTGGTTTGTTTAGCCTAACCAAAAGAAGGCTGAGGGGGGATATGATTGCTCTCTTCAAATATATCAAAGGGATAAATACCAGGGAGGGGGAAGAATTATTTCAGCTCAGTGCTAATGTGGACACGAGAACGAATGGATATAAACTGGCCGTGGGGAAATTTAGGCTTGAAATTAGACGAAGGTTTCTAACCGTCAGAGGGGTGAAATTTTGGAACAGCCTTCCGAGGGAAACGGTGGGGGCGAAAGACCTCTCTGGCTTCAAGATTAGGCTAGATAAGTTTATGGAGGGAATGGTTTGATGGGATTACGTGATTCTAATCAATTAGGCAATAACGGCCATCGCTGGTATAATGAGGGTCTGGCTAGAGAATCTTGCCTGTATGCTCGGGGTTCTGCTGATCGCCATATTTGGGGTCGGGAAGGAATTTTCCTCCAGGGTGGATTGGCAGTGGCCCTGGAGGTTTTTCGCCTTCCTCCGCAGCATAGGGCAGGGGTCGCAAGCTGGAAGATTCTCTGCGACTTGAAGTCTTTAGATCACGATCTGGAGACTTCAACAGCAGAGCTAAGGGAAAGTGGGGGGGTCAGCTTTTGTGGCCTGCATCATGCGGGGGGTCAGACTAGATGACCATATTGGTCCCTTCTGACCTTAAAGTCTATGAGTCTATGAGTCTATGAGAAACTTGGTGAAGGAATTTCCTAATGTTAGGGAGGAGCCAGAAAAATTTAGAGACGAGCTCCGGACGGTGGTTCAGTGTTATAATCCATCTTGGGCAGACATTAATCAACTCTTACGGGTGGTTATGCCAGCCGAAGTTCGACTACGGCTTACCAGACAGGCAGCTTGGCCAGGTGCCGACCCTGGAATTGACCATGATTTAAGAGAGGCTAGGGACCGTCTCTTAAATTCTATTACGGAAGTCTGCCCTAAGAAGACAGATTGGACAAAGATTACCTACTGTAAACAGAATAAAGGAGAGTCCCCTGCTGATTATCTAGATAGACTGACTAAGGTTTTTGAACAACATTTGGGAATTGCTCAGCCAGCTGAAAATGCCAGAGAGGCAGTAGGGGCTGCTTTTGTTCAGGGACTCTTACCAAAGATTCAGCAGCAGTTAAGAACTATCTGTATTGGCTGGCAAACTAAACCCCTTTCTGAATTGGTGACAGTCGCCAATCATTGTACAGCTTGCATAGAGCAGAAGAAAGAGAATACTGAAACAAAACTTTTGGCTTTGCAGTTAGAAACTTATCAAAACCAGGGCCTTGGGGGAATGAAAGGAGGACGAGAACGAGGTCGTGGGCGAGGAAGAGGGAAAGGTCCCTCGTATCCTGCCCAGTCCAGGTACACTGCATGCTACTCTTGTGGCCAAGAGGGACACTGGAGAAATGCGTGCCCAGCCCGATTATCTCAGAACCCTCCACCTCCTTTCCCAAATCCTGAAGCGTCTACTTTTACCCCACAAACTACCTCTTACTAGGACAGCCTGAGGGAACGTAACTACATCATGAATCCTTTAATTCCCATTAATCAAGAAGGTCCCTATGTAAATTGTGAAATTGCAGGACAATCTGTTACTTGTCTTGTGGATACTGGAGCTAGTAGATCTGCTCTAAGATCCTCGGAGTTTCCCTCTGTTCCTTTTGTCAAAAAGTGAGAACTCTGTTATTCTCCGACAATTGCTTAGCTCATCTTGCTGAGCTAGTAAAGGATTTTAATTTTGACCTGCAGAGTAGACAGCGGAGTCTGCTAAGAGATTGGGGGGAAATTATTAAAAAGGCCTAAAACACTTACCTCTGCAACTCAGAATAAGAGAACCACTAATTGTACATGAGGAGACTTAGAGGGAGAAGAATATTCCTACAGCCTTGCTAATTAACTCCTCTGATCATTCATTCAGCTGGACTTCCAGTGAATTCTTAAGTGGGGCATATGCATCCTGGAGCGTATGGCTATTTGCTGACTCATTCTCTCAATGCTGCTTATTTCAGTGCTGTCAGATATTAATTTCTTCTTGTGGTCAAGTGTCCTTCAGCATGTATGTCTTCCCAGTGGCCCCCAATTCTTAGCATAAAGACATCCATTCTCATTTGTATATTTCTTTTGTGTTTGTTGTTCATGTGAGTCCCTCATCTGAGAAGCTTGAAACCGTTCCTTGCTGACCGAGATTTGCTCTTCTAATGAAAAAGCAGCTCTTTTTATTTCTCTCTATACTGTCATTATTGCTGACAGCAGAAGTGTGTCATTCTGCGGGGTGTTTCTTGAAGAGGTGAGAGAAAGGGATTTGCTCCTTTTGCCTGACTAGGAAACAGAGATCCAGAAACTCCTGCATTCTAAACTTTGATTTGACACACTGTGGCTCAGAGCAAATCAGCTGGAGCTACTCTGTCTGCTTCATCGGGTGTTTTTGAGGATTCATGTTTAAACAGTGCCAAGTATTTAACTGTAGCTGCCAACAGTCAAGCGTTCAGGTTGTTTCTCTAGTGTATTTCACCATCGGATCACTAATGGGATTTTTTTTTAAATGCCTTAGTGATAGAATAAGTTGCTGATGGGGTGTTTTGGTCTCCTGAGTAAATTTCTCACTAGTTTCTAAGATTATTAAAATGTGCTAGATATTGGCACTGCATGGGTTAACTCTTGCCCATTTAAAGGGACAGAAATTACAAGAACTTGCCAAAGCAAAGTTGCAAGTTTACAGAGAGAGAGGGGCTCAGCCCTGCGTTCACTGAAATCCCTGGCAAACCTCATATAGGGGCAGGAGCAGACACCTATATACATAAAACTGCTATTTAATGCACTACTGCTACCCTTGCCCCTGTTTGTTAGCTTAATACTGTACAAGCTGGCACATGTACCAGGAAATGCCAAAATCACAGGAAATGCTGCTTCATATTGTTGCCCCTTCTTCTGACACCAGTGTCCCGCTGCTGACACTGGGACCACCCCTTTGCTGAGCAATAGCAGGGCTTTGCTGACCACTTCGCAGTGGTGGAGAAATCAATGACTTGAAGTCTGGGTCTATTCTAAATGTAAATTGCTTTATTTACACACACCCACACACACACACCAATCCTACCACACAGCCAGTCACAAACAGCCTGGATACAATTGCCCCTTTCAGGAATCTCAGGGCTTGTCTACACTTAATACGCTACAGTTGCACGACTGTAGCACTTTCTGGTAGAGACTATCTCTGTAGTCAGTTAGCTGACAGGAGGGATTTTCCCATTGCTGTCATTAATCCACTTCCCTGAGAGGCGGTAGCTAGGTTTACGGAAGTATTCTTACTAGCATTCTCTACACGGGGACTTAGGCTGTCTTAACTACGCCACTTGGGTGTGGATTTTTCACACCCCTGAGTGACATAGTTATGCAAACCTAATTTTCCATTGTAGAGCACACACCAATGCTACGTTCCCAGGAAACTACCCTTCACCAAGAACTTACTGTGTGCAACAGTTTCCTCTCCACAGAACTTTCTAGCAATAATACAATCTTTCTTCAGAGACTAAAAACTTGCTGGCCCACTAAGAAAGAGTGTGTAAGACTATGTGTAACTGCACCATCTGGTGACTCCTGTCATAACAGTATCGTTACAAAAAACAAACACAAGCAAACAAACAAACAAAAATACCACAAGCCCCATCAAGTGATCAAATGCCCCAAAACAATTATCCTGTTTGACATTGTGCCTGTCGATTGATTTTTATCATGGACACATCTTTAAGTGATGGTTCTTATGTATATTCCACTGTGGGGTGCCCAGGAGCTCCATGCGCCTGAGATTGGAAGATTTTTGCTAATGTGTCTATTGGTCTGCACCCTCAGCCTTCTCCTCCTCATGCTTCAAACTGAGGGTGTAAGGGATGGGGCAGACTGACCACCTCTCCAGTTCCTTCTTACCGCTGCATGGGCTGAGATGGAACCCATCAGCTTTATCTGTAAATATTATAAATAAATATATCCTGTAGTCAGTTAGCTAGTTTTAGAGCGTGTTAGTACATAGAAAGAACAGGAGTACTTGTGGCACCTTAGAGACTAACAAATTTATTTGAGCATAAGCTTTCGTGGGCTACAGCCCACTTCTTCGGATGCATAGAATGGAACATATATTGAGGAGATATATATAAACATACAGAGAGCATGAAAAGGTGGGAGTTGTCTTACCAACTCTGAGAGGCCAGTTAAGTAAGAGAAAAAACTTTTGAAGTGATAATCAAGATAGCCCAGTACAGACAGTTTGATAAGAAGTGTGAGAATATTTACACAGGGAGATAGATTCAGTATTTGTAATGGCTCAGCCATTCCCAGTCTCTATTCAAGCCTAAATTAATTGTATCTAGTTTGCATATCAATTCAAGTTCAGCAGTTTCTTGTTGGAGTCTGTTTTTGAAGCTTTTCTGTTTCAAAATTGCCACCCTCAGGTCTGTTACTGAGTGACCAGAGAGGTTAAAGTGTTCTCCTACTGGTTTTTGAATGTTCTGATTCCTGATGTCAGATTTGTGTCCATTTATTCTTTTGCGTAGAGACTGTCCAGTTTGGCCAATGTACATGGCAGGGGGGCATTGCTGGCACATGATGGCATATTGTGCATATATGGCACATTGGTAGATGTGCAGGTGAACAAACCCCTGATGGCATGGCTGATGTGATTAGGTCCTATGATGATGTCACTTGAATAGATATGTGGACAGTGTTGGCATCGGGCTTTGTTGCAAGGATAGGTTCCTGGGTCAGTGTTTTTGTTCAGTAGTGTGTGGTTGCTGGTGAGTATTTGCTTCAGGTTGGGGGGTTGTCTGTAAGCAAGGACAGATCTGTCTCCCAAGATCTGTGAGAGTGAGGGATCATCTTTCAGGATAGGTTGTAGATCTTTGATGTGCTGGAGAGGTTTTAGTTGGGGACTGAAGGTGACAGCTAGTGGCGTTATGTCATTTTCTTTGTTGGGCCTGTCTTCTAGGAGGTGACTTCTGGGTACTCTTCTGGCTCTGTCAATCTGTTTTTTCACTTCAGCAGGTGGGTATTGTAGTTTTAAGAATGCTTGATAGAGATCTTGTAGGTGCTTGTCTCTGTCTGAGGGATTGGAGCAAATGCAGTTGTATCTTAGAGCTTGGCTGTAGACAATGGATCGTGTGGTGTGTCCTGGATGGAAGCTGGAGGCATGTAGGTAAGTATAGCGGTCAGTAGGTTTCCGTTATAGGGTGGTATTTATGTGACCATCGCTTATCAGCACAGTAGTGTTCAGGAAATGGACCGCTTGTGTGGATTGATCTAGGCTGAGGTTGATGGTGGGATGGAAATTATTGAAATCATGGTGGAATTCCTCAAGGGCTTCTTTTCCATGGGTCCAGATGATGAAGATGTCATCAATGTAGCGCGAGTAGGGGCATTAGGGGATGAGAGCTAAGGAAGTGTTGTTCTAAGTCAGCCATAAAAATGTTGGCATACTGTGGGGCCATGCGGGTACCCATAGCAGTGCCGCTGACTTGAAGGTATATATTGTCCCCAAATGTGAAATAGTTGTGGGTGAGGACAAAGTCACAAAGTTCAGCCACCAGGTTAGCTGTGACATTATTGGGGATACTGTTCCTGATAGCTTGTAGTCCATCTTTGTGTGGAATATTGGTGTAGAAGGCTTCTACATCCATAGTGGCCAGGATGGTGTTTTCTGGAAGATCACCGATGGATTGTAGTTTCCTCAGGAAGTCAGTGGTGTCTTGAAGATAGCTGGGAGTGCTGGTAGCGTAGGGCCTGAGGAGAGAGTCCACATAGCCAGACAATTCTGATGTTAGGGTGCCAATGCCTGAGATGATGGGGCGTCCAGGATTTCCAGGTTTATGGATCTTGGGTAGCAAATAGAATACCCCTGGTCGGGGTTCTAGGCATGTGTCTGTACAGATTTGTTCCTGTGCTTTGTCAGGGAGTATTTTTTAGCAGATGGTGTAGTTTCTTTAAGTAATCCTCAGTGGGATCAGAGGATAATGGCCTGTAGAATGTGGTGTTAGAGAGCTGTCTAGCAGCCTCTTGGTCATATTCCAATTTATTCATGATGACAACAGTACCTCCTTTGTCAGCCTTTTTGATTATGATGTCAGAGTTGTTACTGAGGCTGTAGATGGCATTGTGTTCAGCATGGCTGAGGTTATGGGGCAAGTGATGTTGCTTTTCCACAATTTCAGCCTTTGCACGTTGACGGAAGCAATCTATGTAGAAGTCCAGTCTGTTGTTTCGACCATCTGGAGGAGTCCACGCAGAATCCTTTTTTTCTGTGGTGCTAGTAGGGAGGATTCTGTGGGTTAGTATGCTGTTCAGGGGTATGTTGGAAATATTCTTTGAGTCGGAGACGTTGAAAGTAGGATTCTAGGTCACCACAGAACTGTATCATGTTCGTGGCTCTGGAGGGACAAAAGGAGAGGCCCCGAGATAGGACAGACTCTTCTGCTGGGCTAAGAGTATAGCTGGAAAGATTAACAATATTGTTGGGTGGGTTAAGGGAACTACTGTTGTGGCTCCTTGTGGCATGTAGTGGTTTAGATAGTTTAGTGTCCTTTTTCCTTTGTAGAGAGGCAAAGTTTGTGTTGTAAATGGCTTGTCTAGTTTTTGTAAAGTCTATCCATGAGGAAGTTTGTGTGGAAGGTTGGTTTTTTATGAGAGTATCCAGTTTTGAGAGCTCAATCTTAATCTTTCCCTGTTTGCTGTATAGGATGCTGATCAGGTGGTTTCACAGTTTCTTTGAGAGTGTGTGACACAGTCTCTCAGCATAGTCTGTGTGATATGTAGATTGTAATGGATTATTTACCTTTAGTCCTGTTGGTATGATGTCCATCTGTTTGCATTTGGAAAGGAAGATGATGTCTGTCTGTATCTGTACGAGTTTTTTCATGAAGTTGATGGATTTCCACTCCATACGGCTAAATGCAGTGCCTTGCATAATGACAGGTTTCAGAGTAGCAGCCGTGTTAGTCTGTATCCGCAAAAAGAACAGGAGTACTTGTGGCACCTTAGATACTAACAAATTTATTTGAGCATAAGCTTTCGTGGGCTACAGCCCACTTTTTCGGATGCATAGAATGGAACATATATTGAGGAGATATATATACACATACAGAGAGCATGAAAAGGTGGAAGTTGTCTTACCAACTCTGAGAGGCCAATTAAGTAAGAGAAAAAACTTTTGAAGTGATAATCAAGATAGCCCAGTACAGACAGTTTGTTAAGAAGTGTGAGAATACTTACATGGGGAGATAGATTCAATGTTTGTAAAGTACATAGAGTAAGTTAGGATTATGCGGTTGTCCCCCCCTCCCCATTGCTCCTCTCCTTCTTCCCCCTGTACAAGACAACTATTATGCCCAAAATCCTAGGGTTTGAGAACTGTATTTTCTGCACTCAAGCCTTCCCGGGCCCCAGTGACCATCAGAGGTGCCTCTGTTGGCTCAGAGACACTCTCAGCCCTTTGAAGTGCAATATTTGCCAATCCTTCCCCTGCCAAACTCGCCAGGTATGTGAGTATCGACTTAGAAAATTTCTCGTGGATCGCACAATGAGGCCTCCATCTGACCCTGGCCAGCAAGACCACCTGTACAACGAGGAGAGTCGCCAAGGAGAGCACCTCTCAGCACGGTGACCTCCAAACCAGGGACTGACAGGAGTAGAGCTAAGGACTCTGTCTCACAGAGTCACCAGGAGGGTGCCAAACATTTTCATAAGAGAAAAAAGAAAATCCCAGACAGATTCTCTTCTACAAGGAAGACTTCTTCCCTGGTGGCATCCAAGCTGGGTGAGACTCTGCACTCCAGTACAGGGGCCCTCAGAGCTTACAAAGAGCATGGTACCGATCTCCTGGCTCTGACGAGCAAGAGTGTCTCAAGATCACAGGAGCTGGACCATCCTTCCTACCAGCCAGGGATAAATACCAAATGGCCTGTGTACCATCGGTACCGTCACATTCCAGTTAGGAAGTATCAAAAGCCCCAACTCTGCCAGTTTGGAAGGACAAGAGCCCTCCTCAGTTGAACGATAGATACCCCACTCCTGAGGACATCGTTATCCTCCTGGATCTGGACTCTCCTATCTTATTGACTCCAGTCCTCACAAGAGAGATCCTGACACCATCAGTCCAGGGATGGCATGAGAGAGAGAGATGCTTTTTTCTGCCTTTCACTAGCCATGGCAGCTCAAAACCAATGGCACCACACTAGAACATTGAACCAAGTTTTCCTTCTCTGATGAACTTGATGCTGGCATACGAGGTCCATCACCCCACTGAGGGAGAAGATGAGCTGGATGGCGGGGCAGAGTCTCCTGAACTCCCTCATTATCTGATAAAACAGGTTACCCTCCTCAAAACTGATGGTACCTTATGATGGTATCTCCCCAACCAAATTTTGATCACTCTCACTGGTCTTACTGAGGACCATGTTAGGTATAGCACACACCATTTTAGTAGGTGTTATGCAAAGTGAATTACTATAATATATATGAGTGTTGGAAGTTTTGTTAACTGAATGAATTATGGTTGTCCTACAATTCTGTTCACCCATATCAAGCAGTCCACAACCTTGTGCAAAGCTGAAGTCTGCTTTGGAATTAAAAAATAAGAAACTTGTCAAAGCAAAGATTCATGAATACTTTGTAACAAGTACAGTTAAGGAGTACTTTCATGGCTTATTAACTGGTTTGGAATGTAGTATCCAAAACAGAGATAAGAATAGTACAGAACAAAACAAGTCAAAGAATTGTTACAAACTGGTAGGTTGGATTTTAGTGACATGTAAAGAGTTTTGTAACTTGTAAAATCATACTATAAATGCTACTAGCTGAAATGCATATCTTTGAAACAAATGTTCTGTGTAAGGTGAGCACGCAGTAAATTTATTTCCCAGAAGTAGGATATGTATGTCTTTTCATGTACTTTTTTTTGCCTTTAGACAATAAATTTGGCTCTTTGGTCTCTTGAACATTTTTAAGAACGAACCACGAGTGTAATCAAACAATTGGCTACACATTTTAGCATATGTCTAAATGCCAAAAGGAAAAAAAAAAAAAGAAACCACTGTAGCGAGTCTCAGAGCCAGCATTTTCTGCCCTTTTTTTCTAGTTCAACCAGTCTTCAGTTCTGCATAGCCAACTGCCAAGAGCTAATTTCTAAATATAGTTTTGTCAACTATTCCAAGTTTGTGAAATTCATGGACAAATTCCCTCAGGAGCACAGACCATAATTCCAGACTCTGATTGAGGAAGATAAACTGATAGCAAGATTATCCCTACAAGCCTCAGCTGATGCAGCAGACACAGCCTCTCGTTTGACGTTGACAGCTGTTGTCATGAGCTGAGCATCGTGGCTTCATTCCTTGGAATTCCCTAGGGAAATTCATTTCACAATGGAGAATGTGCCCTTTGAAGTGAATAATCTTTTCAGTGAGAAAACAAATGAATCATTATACTAATTGAAAGATTCTAGGGCATCCCTCCACTACTGGAGAGCTACATTCCAGTACTGAGAAAAAAGTGTGATAGATCTCAGAGGTACAAGTCTTGACCAGCAGCTCAACCCTTCTATCACCAAAGAGGCTACGAACCACTGTGGAAGCAACAGAAGCTCCAGTGGAGCAAGCATATAATGCTCCTCCTCCTTCCAACCTCAACCTCCTGCTAAGAAATATTTTTGACAGGACTTTGGAGAGTTATGAACCACAGTAGATGCCACATCTATCAACCATGAGTCCCAAGAACCAATTTGGAGGCTATCTAGCCTGCTTTGCCCACGCTTGACAGATGATACCAGAAATATGAGGTCTTAGCATAATTCATTCTGGCTACACTATAGAATTCATCTCCCCACCACCTCTGGAACCCTCTTCCCATCCCTCTTCAGGGACCACTCTCTTGAGAGGAAGCTCATTCAAGAAGTGAACTCCCTCCTTCTTGAGGGAGCCATAGAGCTGGTACTTCCTCAACATTGGGGGAAGGGATTTTACTCAAATTATTTCATCACACCCAAGAGAAGAGAAGGTGGAGACCCTCTGGGACCTCAGACAACTCAATGCCTTTATCGACAAATTGTGTTTCAGAATGGTCACCCTGGCATCAATAATTCCCTTGCTGAACAGAAACCAGTAGTTCACAGCTCGCAATATGAAGGATGCCTACTTCCATCTAGACCTCCACCACCCTCCCAACGCCCTGCACACAGAAGGTTCTTCAGGTTCACTGTGGGCCTGAAACACTATCAATACAAGGTGCTCCCCTTCATCCCTGCAGTAATACCAAGGGTATTTACAAAGGTGCTCTCAGAAGTGGCAGCTCACTTCTGGTGCCACCAGTCACTGGTTTTCCACTACCTCAATAACTGGCTGCTGACAATGAAGTCTTATCAGGAGGTATTGGTTGGAGACATAATTGATGCCGGTCTTCTACAATTGTTGGGGATCTATGTAAGCACAGAAAAATCTGTTAAACTCTATGGATTGTGTTGGAATCTAATCAGGGTGACTCTGGACTTCATCAGGGAAAAAGCATATCTTCGCCGGGACAGATTCCAGTCCATGAAGGAACTTGTCACTCAACTCAGACTGAGCCCACAAATGTTGATCCACTCACGTCTCATCCTTCTAGGTCAGGAGTGGGCAAACTACGCCCCGGGGGCCACATCTGGCCCTTCAGATGTTTTAATCCGGCCCTCGAGCTCCCGCTGGGAAGCGGGGTCCAGGGCTTGGCCCGCTCCACGTGTGCCGTGGCTCCGCATGGCTCCCGGAAGCAGAGGCATGTCCCCACTACGGCTCCGATGTGTAGGGGCAGCACCTGTGGACGGGGCAGCATGCAGAGCTGCCTGGCCGCACCTCCATGTAGGAGCCAGAGGGGGGACATGCCACAGTTTCCGGGAGCTGCTTGAAGTAAGCACCACCCGGAGCCTGCACCCCTGACGCCCTCCTGCACCCCAACCCCCAGCCCTGATCCCCCTCTGAACCCCTCGGTCCCAGCACAGAGCACCCTCCTGCACCTCCAATCCCTCATCCCCAAAGTCTGCACCGCCAGCTGGAGCCCCCACACATCCCAACCCATTACCCCAGCCTGGAACCCCCTCCTGCACCCTGAACTCCTCATTTCTGGCCCTACCCCAGAGCCCACACCCCCAGCTGGAGCCCTCACCCCCTTCCGCACCCCAACCCCCAATTTCATGAGCATTCATGGCCCACCATACAATGTCCATACCCAAATGTGGCCCTCGGGCCAAAAGTTTGCCTACCCCTGTTCTAGGTCATATGGATTCCTGCATGTATGTGACCCCCTTCATGAGATTTCAGCTTTGCTTCCTCCAGACTTTAGCTTGCTCCTACTGTCTGACGCCGTCTTTGGGGGGTGGGGGTGGAGTCAAGGCTCCAGAGGAGATGCTCTTCTAGTTCATTGGTCGGGACATCTGATGTTATGCCTTCACACCAATTCCTCTCTTACCTCAGGTTCTGAGGAATATCAGACAGGAAGGAGCAGCAATCATTCTGATTGCTCCCAGATGGTCCAGGTAATTCTGGTTCCCCTACCACAGGGGTGGGCAAACTTTTTGCCCTGAGGGTCACATCTCGGTATGGAAATTGTATGGTGGGCCATGAATGCTCATGAAATTGGGGGTTGGGATGTGGAAGGGGGTGAGGGCTCCAGCTGGGGGTGCGGGCTCTGGGGTAGGGCCAGAAATGAGGAGTTTGAGGCACAGGAGGGGGCTCCAGGCTGGGGCAGCAGATTATGGGGGGGGCTCCAGCAGAGGGTGCAGGCTCTGGGGTGGGGTTGGGGGTGAAGAAGGGTGCTCTGTGCTGGGACTGAGGGGTTCAGAGGGTGGGAGGGGGATCAGGGCTGGGGATTGGGATGCTGGAGGGGGTCAAGGGTTCAGGCTCCAGGCGGCGCTTACCTCAAGCAGCTCCTGGAAGCAGCGGCATGTCTCACCTCTGGCTCCTACGCGGAGGCGCGGGCAGGAAGCTCTGCACGCTGCCCCGTCCACAGACGCTGCCCCTGCAGCTCCCATTGGCCGCAGTTCCCGACTAATGGGAGCTGCGGAGGCGGCACTTGGGGCGGGAGTAACGTGCAGAGCCCCCTAGTTGCCCCTACACGTAGGAGCCGGCGTGGGGACATGCCTCTGCTTCCAGGAGCCATGCTGAGCCATGGCACATGTGGAGCAGGGCAAGCCCCAGACCCTGCTTCCCAGCGGGAGCTTGAGGGCTGGATTAAAACATCTGAAGGGCCGGATGGGGCCCCCGGGACATAGTTTGCCCACCCCTGCCCCACCACCTTCATTTGTCAGCATGACCAGTTGTCATCAGTTTTCAGACCTTCCCAGACCTATTGACAAAGACAGAGTCAAACATCCCAATCCAGTTTCCTTCCACCTGTCAGCCTGGGTTTTAGATGATTTAGAAAATTCATGTTCAGAAGCAGTTCGGGTCATCCTTAACAATAGTAAGAAGGAGATGATTAGGAAATGCTACATAGCTAAGTAGAAAGGGTGTCAGCCTGGTTGCATGGTCCTCAGCTAGAGAACTCCAATATCCCTACTATTTTGGAATATCTTCTCCCTTTAAGTACATCGGATCTTTCCTTCAGCTCCCTGTGGGTTCACTTAGTGGCTGTCAGCGCTTAACACCCTCTGACTGATATCCACTCAGGGGGAGAGGGATAGCTTAGTGGTTTGAGCATTGGCCTGCTAAACCCAGGGTTGTGAGTTCAATCCTTGAGGGGGCCACTTAGGGATCTGGGGCAAAATCAGTACTTGGTCCTGTTAGTTTTTTTCCTCCCTGTGCAAGGAAAAGGCCTGGGTAGAGACCGTCGAATCATGGAAGTCAACGAATGGCTACGCAGGTGGTGTCGGAGAGAAGGCTTTGGATTCTTCGACCATGGGATGGTGTTCCAAGAAGGAGGATTGCTAGACAGAGACGGGCTCCACCTAACGAAGAGAGGGAAGAGCATCTTCGCAAGCAGGCTGGCTAACCTAGTGAGGAGGGCTTTAAACTAGGTTCACCGGGGGAAGGAGACCAAAGCCCTGAGGTAAGTGGGGAAATAGGATCCTGGGAGGAAGCAAGAGCAGGAGAGCGCAAGAGGGGAGGACTCCTGTCTCATACTGAGAAAGAGGGACGATCGATGAGTTATCTTAAGTGCCTATACACAAATGCAAGAAGCCTGGGAAACAAGCAGGGAGAACTGGAAGTCCTGGCACAGTCAGGGAACTATGATGTGATTGGAATAACAGAGACTTGGTGGGATAACTCACATGACTGGAGTACTGTCATGGATAGATATAAACTGTTCAGGAAGGACAGGCAGGGCAGAAAAGGTGGGGGAGTTGCATTGTATGTAAGAGAGGAGTATGACTGCTCAGAGCTCCGGTATGAAATTGCAGAAAAACCTGAGTGTCTCTGGATAAATTTGAGAAGTGTGAGCAACAAGGGTGATGTCGTGGTCGGAGTCTGCTATAGACCATCAGACCAGGGGGATGAGGTGGACGAGGCGTTCTTCCAGCAACTAACAGAAGTTGCTAGATCGCAGGCCCTGGTTTTCATGGGAGACTTTAATCACCCTGATATCTGCTGGGAGAGCAATACAGCGGTGCACAGAAGATCCAGGAAGTTTTTGGAAAGTGTAGGGGACAATTTCCTGGTGCAAGTGCTGGAGGAACCAACTAGGGGCAGAGCTTTTCTTGACCTGCTGCTCACAAACAGGGACGAATTAGTAGGGGAAGCAAAAGTGGATGGGAACCTGGGAGGCAGTGACCATGAGATGGTCGAGTTCAGGATCCTGACACAAGGAAGAAAGGAGAGCAGCAGAATACGGACCCTGGACTTCAGAAAAGCAGACTTTGACTCCCTCAGGGAACAGATGGGCAGGATCCCCTGGGAGAATAACATGAAGGGCAAAAGGGTCCAGGAGAGCTGGCTGTATTTTAAGGAATCCTTATTGTTGTTGCAGGAACAAACCATCCCGACGTGTAGAAAGAATAGTAAATATGGCAGGCGACCAGCTTGGCTTAACAGTGAAATCCTTGCTGACCGTAAACGCAAAAAAGAAGCTTACACGAAGTGGAAGATTGGACAAATGACCAGGGAGGAGTATAAAAATATCACTCAGGCATGCAAGAGTGAAATCAGGAAGGCCAAATCGCACTTGGAGTTGCAGCTAGCAAGAGATGTTAAGAGTAACAAGAAGGGTTTCTTTAGGTATGTTAGCAACAAGAAGAAAGTCAAGGAAAGTGTGGGCCCCTTACTGAATGAGGGAGGCAACCTAGTGACAGAGGATGTGGAAAAAGCTAATGTACTCAATGCTTTTTTTGCCTCTGTCTTCACAAACAAGGTCAGCTCCCAGACTGCTGGACTGGGCAGCACAGTATGGGGAGGGGGTGACCAGCCCTCCGTGGAGAAAGAAGTGGTTCGGGACTATTTAGAAAAACTGGATGAGCACAAATCCATGGGGCCGGATGCGCTGCATCCGAGGGTGCTAAAGGAGTTGGCGGATGTGATTGCGGAGCCATTAGCTATCATCTTTGAAAACTCATGGCGATCGGGGGAGGTCCCGGATGACTGGAAAAAGGCTAATGTAGTGCCCATCTTTAAAAAAGGGAAGAAGGAGGATCCGGGGAACTACAGGCCAGTCAGCCTCACCTCAGTCCCTGGAAAAATCATGGAGCAGGTCCTCAAGGAATCAATTATGAAACATTTAGAGGAGAGGAAAGTGATCAGGAACAGTCAGCATGGATTCACCAAGGGGAAGTTGTGCCTGACTAACCTAATTGCCTTCTATGAGGAGATAACTGGCTCTGTGGATGAGGGGAAAGCAGTGGATGTGTTATTCCTTGACTTTAGCAAAGCTTTTGATACGGTCTCCCACAGTATTCTTGCCGCCAAGTTAAAGAAGTATGGGCTGGATGAATGGACTGTAAGGTGGATAGAAAGCTGGCTAGATCATCGGGCTCAACGGGTAGTGATCAATGGCTCCATGTCTAGTTGGCAGCCGGTTTCAAGCGGAGTGCCCCAAGGGTCGGTCCTGGGGCCGGTTTTGTTTAATATCTTTATTAATGATCTGGAGGATGGTGTGGACTGCACTCTCAGCAAGTTTGCAGATGACACTAAACTGGGAGGCGTGGTAGATACGCTGGAGGGTAGGGATCAGATACAGAGGGACCTAGACAAATTGGAGGATTGGGCCAAAAGAAACCTGATGAGGTTCAACAAGGACAAGTGCAGAGTCCTGCACTTAGGACGGAAGAATCCTATGCACTGCTACAGACTAGGGACCGAATGGCTAGGTAGCAGTTCTGCAGAAAAGGACTTAGGGATCACAGTAGACGAGAAGCTGGATATGAGTCAACAGTGTGCTCTTGTTGCCAAGAAGGCTAATAGCATTTTGGGCTGTATAAGTAGGGGCATTGCCAGCAGATCGAGGGACGTGATCGTTCCCCTTTATGCGACGTTGGTGAGGCCTCATCTGGAGTACTGTGTCCAGTTTTGGGCCCCACACTACAAGAAGGATGTGGAAATATTGGAAAGAGTCCAGCGGAGGGCAACAAAAATGATTAGGGGTCTGGAGCACATGACTTATGAGGAGAGGCTGAGGGAACTGGGATTGTTTAGTCTCCAGAAGAGAAGAATGAGGGGGGATTTGATAGCTGCTTTCAACTACCTGAGCGGGGGTTCCAAAGAGGATGGAGCTCGGCTGTTCTCAGTGGTGGCAGATGACAGAACAAGGAGCAATGGTCTCAAGTTGCAGTAGGGGAGGTCTAGGTTGGATATTAGGAAACACTATTTCACTAGGAGGGTGGTGAAGCACTGGAATGCTTTACCTAGGGAGGTGGTGGAATCTCCTTCCTTGGAGGTTTTTAAGGCCCGGCTTGACAAAGCCCTGGCTGGGATGATTTAGTTGTGAATTGGCCCTGCTTTGAGCAGGGGGTTGGACTAGATGACCTCCTGAGGTCCCTTCCAACCCTGATATTCTATGATTCTATGATTTAATCCTTGACTCTGGGAGCCAGCCTTACCCTACTCTGTTGTGAGAACCCCACTCCTGGGCTGTTCACGCACAGCCTCTGGCATGTTAGCTGCTCCTTGGATTGTGCAACTGAATGACACTAGCCAATATCTCCAATCCCAGACACCACCCTAGGAACCTCTGTCTTGCAGTGTCCAGTTATGCCCGCTGGATGCTGCAAGCTTATATGAGTTCATCAATTTAACAAAGAAATTGATATGTACCAGGCTTGTTATCCCAAGGGGAGCCTCTGACATGCTTCAGACCAAATGCACTGCTTCAGGTAGAATAAACAAACAGATTTATTAACTATAAAGATAGATTTTAAGTGATTATAAGTCAAAACATAAGTCCGATTTGGTCAAATGAAATAAAAGTAAAACGCATTCTAAGCTGATCTTAACACTTTCAATGCCCTTACAAACTTAGATGCTTCTCACCACGGGCTGGCTGGTTGCTCTTCAGCCAGGCTCTCCCTTTTGATCAGCGCTTTAGTCGCTGGGTGGTGATGTCTGTAGATGTAGGTGGAAGAGAGAGGAAGAGCATGGCAAACGTCTCTTCCTTTTATCATGTTCTTTCTTCCCTCTTTGCTTTGCCCCCCCCCCCGAGTCAGGTGAGCATTACCTCATCGCAGTCCCAAACTGACCAAAGGAAGGGGGGTGACTCACTTGAGTGTCCAACAGATCCTTTTGTTGCTGCCTAGGCCAGTGTCCTTTGTTCCTGTGAGGTTGGGCTGGGTTGTCCCATACATTCCCTGATGAGGTGTGAACTGCCTCTCTGCTCTTGGAGAGTTCTTGCCTGGGCTTATTTTGAGCCACGAAGACACATTTTCAGCCTCATAACTATATACATGAAATTATAACCTATAACATTACTGTAACAACAATGCTCAGTGCATCATGAGCCTTCTGAAGACACCCAACATGACAAACTTTGCATTGGATACCACACAATCATTTTACAAGGGTGAACATGGGGGTGCTGGGTGTTCCCCCGAGGTACAGAGCATCACAGACTATCATTCGAAGAAGAAAGAAAAGTTAATTACTTACTACAGTAATTGGAGTTCTTCAAGATGTGTGGTCTCTAGCTATATTCCACTGCATGGCCTCCTTGCCTTCTGCTTTGGATCTTGGATATATGATTTGCAATAGAGAAGGAGCTGGAGAAGTGGTTGATCTACACTGCCCCTTATTGTCCTCTGTTTGGAGCATGAGGAGGAGAAGAGCAAGGGCACAGACCAACAGATACTGCTAGAAAAAATATTCCTGTCTCAGTTGCATGGAGCACATGTGGAATACAGATAGAGACTACGCATCTTGAAGAACTCCAGTTACTGTACAAAGTAAGTAACTTCTCTTTCCACTGATTACAATAATGACCTGGCCTACAGAAAGTACTTTCTCCTGGATTGCAGGTTCAAGGATATGGATAATAATTATGATGAGAAATGAACATGATCTGATTAGTTTGCATCTGGATCCAAAGCTTGGGCATGCTCAGTTCCAGAGTTTTGGTCAATCTGTGACAGATGGGGGGCTCAACGGTAAAATTCAGAAATGGATTTGAACTCCCCTAAAGCTCAGCACTGTTAAGACTTGGTTCAGTCCCTTGTCTAAGGCTTGTGTGTGAAAGTATCAAGTTAAGCCTTCTTGACCCTGCTCTTTTGCATCCCAATAGGGATTCAAAGTTGTTGCTCTGTAGGATCAAAGGCAACTTGTTCCAATATCCTCTTCCAAAAGGACAACAAGAAAAGAAATTTTCACTATCACATGGTCAAACTCAGACCCCAACTTATGTAGCTTGTGGAACCGCAAGGGAATTGTCATGGGTGGCAGAAGCATGCAGATAACAGCAGCCGCAGGAGTGCGGGGGTGGACAGAGGATATTTCCTTTTCGGCTTGTGAATGAGATAAAAAGGAGCTGGAGAACAAAATGAGCAAATATACAAATGCTGGCTGATCAGCAAGACACACCTCTTTTTATTTTGTGCACTATAATAGCCCATCTCACCTGACAAGACAGGACTGAGGTGCCGGGTCTAGGCAGCACAAAACCTGTAAACTGTTCTGAAGGCCCCAGCCTTCTCTTTCACCAGCTCCCCAGGCCATCACCCAGGGGTCCTACCAGTGCTGCTCCTGATGTACAGATCCAGCTACTTCCTTATGTCCCAGAGGACAGAGAAGGGAACAGAGGTGAGGGAATCAACACAGTGAATCCAAGGACCAGTGGCTGAGAGGGAGTCCAGCAAATCCGTGACAGTGTGGCTGAGAGAATGGGGAGGTATGAAGGGATGGCAGCTAGAGAGGAAGGAAGAAAAGAGGTGGAAATTGAAGGAGTAAAAGAGAGAAAAGGGACGTGGGGAGTGCAAAGTGAGAAACAGGAGAATGAGGGAATGAAGCAGCAAAAACAAGTGCTCAGGAAGGATGTAGAAATGAGGTAGGAGTCAGAAAAACTGAGGGAGACAAATATAATGTTTCTCAAAGAAGCCAAGAATGGGGTAAGAAATCCAATACAAGAGCTGTTGAAAACAGTATTGGGAAATACAGCACAGTAAAGATGGCTTACTCCCACCTTGCCCTTTCATGTAATATCCGGACTTTTCTTTCAGAAAAGGAGGTGGAAGAAAGGAAAGAAGACGATTGATTGAAAAGAGGGTGAGAGTGCACTCTTTTCTCCCCTTCTCCCAGCTTCTTTCCACATAAACTTCCTGGACTTTCACCAGTGCCCTCCCCCCTCACACACAATATAGGTATCCCAATGTCCCCTTTTGAGAAGCTGGTCATTGACCCAGTCCCGGGTTTACAATGGCTCCAGTGGCTCCATGGAGCCGGGCCCATGCTCAGAAGGGGCTCCGACCTGCTCTGCTTGCACTGCGCCCTGATACCCCTCTGACTCTCCCACATCCACTACTTGCTCCTCTTGGCCTGCCTGCCTGCTGCCTCCTCGGCCCCACCCCCCTGCTCCTCTCTACCCCCTGGTCGGACCGCAGTACACCTCCGGCCCTGGGCAGTCTCTGCTTCCCACCACCTACTGGGCCCCAGCTGTCTCCCCGGAGCTGAGCCGCCTGGGACTGGTGCAGAAGCCTGGCCAGTTTCGGGGAGGGGGGGGGAAGAAGGGGACAGTGTGGGGAGCTTGGCTGGACCCCTCCAAGGGAAGTGCGTCTTGAGGCAGGCCCTGGCCCGGCTGATCACACCACTCCCAAGAGACCAGAGCAATTCCCCGCCCCGAACCAGCTCTGGCTGCACTGCAGGCTCAGCCTGGCAGACACAGTTGCCTCCCAGCAGGGCCAGTGAGTGCGGCCGGGGAGGGAAGGGGTTTCTTGCGGGGGTGGTGCTGGGCTGTGAGGGGGCAGGGAAAATGTGTATGTTGGGGCACTAGGGAATGGAGGTTCGGCGGGGGTGCTGGGCAGTTGTGGTGGGGCTGTGGGCAGGAGTGGTGTTGTGCAGGGTGCTGGGCATAGTGGGTCTGGGGGCGCTCTGGCCATAGGGAGTTGGGAGGATATTGGGTGGGGGGGGCTGTGTGGTGAGGCATGGGCCTGCCCCCCGAGGGGAAGGGGCATGCTGGCAGCACAGGGCCGGGCAGGCCACCGTGTGTCTGGCAACTGCCGGTATGTAAATAGTGCCCTCACACTGGGCTGGGCGGAGCTTGGCCGCCCCTGTCATGCCATGCCCATTGCCCCTGGCTGGCCCCTCGCTCTGGGGACTGACCTCCCATGCCATGCTTCATTGCTCCCATGGGAGCCCACAAATAAGTTTGGCGCCCCAAAATGTTAATCCGGCCCTGATCTGACCCATTGGAATCTGAATACAGACAACAGATCTGAAAACAAAAAACACTGCAGCAGATAAGTGTTCAAAGCCAGCAGGTGAGCTTTTAAGGATATAAAACTCTTTAGTGAAGGGGCACCGCTACCTTGTTAGATGATGAGACAGGAAGAAGCCTCAGCGGGCTTGCAGTCTTAAGGCACAGCCAGTAGATCAGGGCTGAGTGAGCAGATCTTTACTTTGGGCTCTTGAGGTACAGAATCGCAGGAAGAACGAAGTGTCATAAGTAAAAGTTCTTTTTATTCATTTCCATGCATGAAGAATTTCTTTAAGGTTACAAACAAGCACATTGAAAGAAAGAGGAAGGTGCTCCTTTAAAAAGAACTGCTTAACTTTATTAACATCAGTAGTAGTTATAGAAGTGTAATCAAATTTCACAGGAAAGGAGGGTGTAAGATGGTAACTGCAAGAGCCAGCATGATCCTGCTTATAGCACTGCTCAATTGGCCCCTGTATATCAATTACCTTGGGGTGAGAGGGGTTCCCCATTCCTCTGAAACATCAGGTGTTGGTTACTTCCAGGAGCAGGAGACTGGACTTGATGGACCAATGGGCTGAGCTTGTATGGTGAACAATGTCTTCCTACTGGCCATTAAAAAAATAAATATGTGTAGGTTTTTTGTGAAACCACTGGCTGATTTAAATTAGAAAACCTGGGGAGGAAATGAACATGAACCTCACAAGAGGTTAATTTTCTCATCCTTTTTTAAAATTCACCTTTTGTTAAGTGGTTTAATTGGCTTTATATATACCCCATTTTTTCATAGTTTGGGCCATATCTTAAAAGAGTGGTAGTTCTGTAAGCCACCTCCCTTCCCATTGACAATCACATCAGGTTCCTGCAGAAACTAAAGCAATTTTTTGCATGGATAGATAATATTAAGGAAGTATTTATATATTTTTTAGCCTTTTAATGTGATTTAGTAGTTGGAAAGGACGAGCAGCCAGTGCCATATGATTCTGTGAACTTCTGACACGACCCCCTTCGGCCACCAATGGTTGATGGACCACAGTTCGAAAATCCCTGTCCTATAATCTCCAAGGAATATGGAAGATACACAGGGAAGTAACCAACGTGGCCTTTATAAATAGCTGAATTATGCTTCATTGTTTTTTTTTTCTTGTGGCTTATGCATGGAGAAGCATACGCTGCCTGTGAAACTTTGAAAAGCTTAACGGAAGTGAAACAGGAAGTCTGATCCTTTCACAGTTTGTTGATCTGTAAAGACGAGCTGAGTCTGTAAAGACTGGTTTTCTACAACTGACAAAACAACTTGGGGGGAAAAAATCTAGTTGGAAGGAGCCCCAAGAGAGGAGATGCTGAGACACCTGGACAGAGGAGCAAGCAAGAATAGAGAACAACTCACTGAGCCCGTAAAAAGAAACAGAGTTGACCAATCATCAAAAAAAAGCATTGGTGAGTTTGTGGAACTGAGTTCTAAGTGCTGGAGTCTCATCCAGACTCACTGTGAACAATTAGAGAAAGCTCTTGGTGTTGAGGACGATGTCCTCATAGGCACTGTTTATATGCATGGGTTTGATTACATGTTGCATTTCAAATGTAACCAACAATGCCCAGTAGGGAAAGCATTCCGTGGCTGTTAATGATGGGCTGGAAAAACTGAAAGACTGAAGCAAAGTCTAAGATCCTTAAACCCACCAGGTCATTAGTTGTCAGGAAATAGATGTTTCCCACTGTTTCCACAGAGCTGGCCACAGAGATGCCCATGTCTTTTTCTTGAGTTAATGCAGTTACGATGCTAGCTATCCAACAGATGGGAGTGGGAAATGTAATGAAGGACAAAAATAGACAGCGAGATTAATTATTTTAAAAAGGACGCAGTATATCTATGGCAGTAAAGATGGTTAAAATACCTTAATACTTGCATAATATAACTTCCCATTTAAGCAACTGCTGTAGTTGCCACAGGGATGTTGTGTGATCATGAATAAGAGGAGGCAATCCATGTGATGATTGTGCCTTGAGACACTTTCTATAACAATGTGGTTTACCCTATCCAAAAGTTTATGAAAGTTTCCTCACAAAATAGAACATGCAATGTTTTCATGTAGAAGCGTCCCACAATCTGCATGTAGAGTTGTCTAAGTGTCCTAAATGTGCTGATCTTGGTATAACTCAGTACATGTCTAGTCAAGGATTTGAGGCTCTGGATGGATACACACTAAGCTGAAATGTCAACTTGCTTACAAATGCCCACAATATCCTCTGGAAACCCCAGCAGCAGGATGATAGATCCTGTTTATTGGCAGCAAAGTCACTAAAACCCCAGAGTGTGTCTCAGTGTGGTACAGTGGCATGCAAAAAATATCTGCAATAGAAAATGTGGGAAACAGTGTCAAACTTTAGCCATTCTCAGGGGATAGCCTTTGCAGAATTTTCCTTGTGTCTTCATGGAGGTCACATGTATCTTTTAGGTAAACATTAGTTATAGTGAGAATATTTTATACCTAGGAGCTGTGATGGAGCTTGGCTCTGCCATGGTTTAATTGATTTCTTCATTAGTTCCCTCTGTAGTTTCCCAGGCTTTGTTTTGAGATGAAATTACCTTTCAGACAAGTTTCCTTGTTAACAGCACAGTTCAGCGGCATGTTTCCACCCCCAACCCATCAATAGCAGAAATTATTCTCTGGTTGGGAAGAATCTGCTCTGTTTTTGTCTCAGGTGATCCTAGTTTTGATCTAGACTGCCTTCCTTTGATTAGCCCTAAAATGGATAACTTTTACTCCAAACCCTCAGTTAATAATGAATTCTGTAACATCCTGAGCTTAGTATATCAACAGGCACAGGGTGGACTGGTCCTTTAAGGGAGCTGGGCTCAGCATCAGCCATGCTTAGTTAACTAGGTGAACAGTGGTGAGGCTTCCTGTAAGAGCATGCTTAGCTTGGTACACAGAGAGACTGGTAAAGAGCAGGCAGGTGATACAGTGTCAGAGACCAACAGGGAGAAAGAAGATGCTCTACAACAGAGCCAGATGAGTGTCAGGTGGTGTTAGAGGCTCTCCAAAAGGGGCCCAGTGAAAAAGCCTAGAGAGAGAACCTAGGAAGGGGCTGTGGAAAAGACCCAGACAGAGACATAGGTAGGAAATGATCCCAGAAGGTGAAGCAAGAGGTCTGAGTAGGTGGACTTGGGCTGCTTGCTACAGGGTCTCTGGATGGGAAACCAGAGTAAGGAAGGGTCTGGGTTCCTCTATAGGGCCACTGGGAAGGAGGTAGTGTGAAAATCCCCTGCCACAAAGAGGTAGAAGGACAACTGAGCCTGGAGTCAGGATGAAGACCAGCATGAGGTTGCTGGATGCCAATTTGTTTTGTTGGACGTTGTTTACCTCCCAAAAAGGAAGCAGAATTTGGCTGGAGGGCTAAATCATGAAAAAACACTTGAATTGCCGTATCCAAGAGTAGGACATTGAAATATCTGGAGCTAGATGAGGGGAAATTGAAGCACAGAGCATCAGGTACCACGGTGACCTTGTCTGCTGATCACTGTAGGACAGGACACTACCTTGTAGCTCCAGAACAAATCTCAGTGACATGAGCCTTAAAAAATGGATATCTAGTAAACGACTCCAGGAGCATCACATCTCACCTTCCCACATGTGTTCATTAACAATGTCCATCACAAATGGGATCTCCAAATTCAGAGACATAGGCAACATGTGGGATTAGATGCTGTCCTCCACTAATCACAGCACTGAAATATTTTAATTCAGATCTGATTTTTTACTGGGTCTAAGTGATATTTGATGGCCTTTTTAAACCAGAGATGTTTTATCCTTGTTGTTTCCTTTGAAATTACTGAGAAACAAGATGCAAATTTACTTCCTATTGTATCAGTTGGGACTATTCTGAATAAAAGGCTACATTTGATACTCATGTATTAGGGTTGGATCCCAGAATTCCCATATTTTAATCTGTTGCATCAGTTTCTTCCTTTGTTTCTTAACGTTTTGAAAAGAAGAGGGAGGGTACAGATAAGGAGGGTGCATCAGCAGGCGTTTGCTGATGGTAAGCCGAAGAAGTCACATGCTGATGTTTTAGACTAACATCCTGTTGGCATTTTATAACATTTTAAAAACAAAAACTGATAAATTGGCCCCATCCAGAGGATGAAGCAAACTAATTGTTCCCAACTGTGTCACTTCCATAGTGTAGACAGGCCCTTAAAATTAACTTCTCTAATTGCTAAACCTTTGGTGGAGGGAGAAGAGACACCTATGCCACTGAACAGAAGCAGGTGAAATATCACTAACTTGCTCCTGAAAGGGTAACCAACTTTAAATTTGCACTTCTAACTGCAAATGTTTTACCCACTACTGTGACAAATAACACCTAAGTTTGCTGTGACTGAAAGTGATAAGTAGGGTGGGATTCTCTTTCTCAGTTTGACTGTTCAGTATGCAGTCAATTTGTTATTGCTTGTTTTTTGTAGTGAGAGAATTAAAACCATTTTAAAACAATAGGATAAGTGTGACCATAAAATAACAAATTAGCAGGAGGATTCAGGGGAATGTGTAGGATGCCTTTAACTCAATTTTTCAAAACAGACAAGTTGCCAGTACAGTATCTCCTTAAAAACCCAGCCTATTTGCTACTAGGTGGTGGTTTTTTGTTTTTTGTTTTGGTCTTCCTTATGTTTCAGACAGTTACCTGCAGGGGTTAGGAAAAATCCCCCCCTCTGTGTTTTCTGGGTTTGGGGGGGGGGGTGTTCCTTCCTCTGAAGCATCTGAGATGGCCACAGCTGGAGATAGGGACACTGGGCAGGGTGGGCCAGAGCTCTACAATGATATTGAGCATTCTCTTTCTCATGCGCTTAGCTGGCTGGTTCTTGCTCACATGCTCAGGGTCTAACTGATCACCATATGTGGGAGGTTGGGAAGGAATTTCCTCCCCGGTCAGATTGGCAGTGACCTTTGGGGTTGTTGTTTTTTTTCCGTCTTTCTCTGAAGAATGGAGTGTGGGTCACTTGCTGGGATTAATTGGCTATATGTCACTTGATCAGTTCCCAGCCATTGTGGTGGTTCTTCCTATTCTCTGCCTGGGGCACATAATAGTTTAGTCTCCTGTGGACTGTACTACTTTGGACTAATTTCAATTTTGGGGGTGTATGTGTGTGTAGTGTTGGGGTGTTGGTGGGCTGTGGTATGCAGGTCTGCTAGTTCTTTCTGGTCCTAAACTGTACGAGCCTTCAGATTTTAAGGGAAATGCTGGTTTAAAAAAAAATAAAGAAAAGGTCTCAGCGTGCCCTCTAACATGGAATATGTTTAAAATAGTTTATTTTTCTATTTAGTTAACAGGGGAGGCTGATGGATTGGTGGGGAGAATAGAGGGGGCACTTTTTCTGAATTTGGGTCAAACCAGCATATCATAATGTTGTGATGCATCAAAAGTTTTGAGACAATTGCTAGTCTCCCCAACAAGCGATTTGAGGGCCCTGTTACTTTCCTACCATGTTGGTTGGATCTGTATATTAAGACTGGGGCACACCCAGGAAATGCTGGGGCTTCTCTGTGCACACCAACTCCACCATTAGGGGACTGACCAGCCACGTGCACCTGCAGAAACTTCTGGGGAGTGCATCCACCCTAGAGCCGGTGGGGAGGGGCGGCACATGTCCCAACAGCTGTGTCCACAGGGCAGCACTGGCAGCTAAAAACGTGGGGTGCTGTGCTGGTACCCCAAAGTCCTCCACCCTGCCTGCAGTCGGGGAAACTTTGGCTGGGTCGGGGGGAGCTTGCTGGTGTGTGGGACACTGAGCTCCTATGTCATGAATTCTCTCTGCTCTAGACACACCACGAGGTCCTGCTGTGCCTGCCCACCCCTCTGGGGGCGCCTTCCCACCCACCCCGAAGAGAGGCGGAGGCTCCCCTCAGAGGCGCAGGCGGCACAGCCCCGGGGGAGAGCGGCCCCCGAGCCAGCTCCCGCCGCCGGGGGTGGGAGTGGCAGCGGCTCCGGCTCCTCCCCAGCGGCGCGGCGCGGCGCCGCCTGCCCCCAGGGCCCCGCCCCGCGGCTCCCCGCCCCCTGCGCGGCACTCCCGGGAGCGGCGGCGGCCCCGCAGGTGAGAGGCTCTGCAGTGACCGCTCGTGCTTCGCGGCTCCGGAGGCTGCTCCGGGGTGGGGAGGAGGCGGCAGCACCGGGGTTGGGGCTCCTTGCAGGTGCCGCCCCGGGGATCCCCAGCCCGGCATTGCCCGGGGATCCCTTCCCTTCCACGCTCGCCCGCGCCCCGCCCAGCTTCTCCTGCCCGCGCTACACCAGCCGCCCTTGCGTCTCTGCAGGTCGCTAGCGTGTGGCAGGTGCCAGAGGATCCCCTCCTGGGGCTCATAGGGATTACAGCGGGGCTTGGGGTGGGAAGTTTTCCCTCCCTCTCGCGCAGGATCGGTGGCTGCCCCTTGCGCACAGAACTAGCCCTGGGGAGGCTGGTTTTCTAGCATGGTTTGGCCGGGGCAGGAAACAGGGAAACTGCAACGGGATGTGGGGAGCGCCTGGGAGTGCGGAGTGTGGACCCTGCAGGGCTGGGGAGAGGGATCGGGTCCTTCCCCTTTCAGTCATTCTTGGCACAAGCCGGGGGTGGAATTTGGCTTCCAGTCCAAGGGGCGTTTTCTGCAAGCCTCACATACCTACCGTTATGGGAGGTGCCAGAGGGTGATGCCACATTGCCCATGCCCACAACACACCCCAGGAAAAAGATAAGGGCAAAGGGCTTTCACTGTTTTGGCCCATGCGTTTGTGTAATATCGGACTCCGCTTCTACTACCAACAGTTTGGGGAACTGTTGATAGGCGATTATATTCATAGATCTTTTTATGCTCAGTTATTTGAAGGCTCCTTGGCAAGGACTATAAATATTTGAAGTGTCTACAGAGATTTAAGAGAGACTTAATAATGCTCAGCTTTCTTCCTATTGTGGCCTCTGTTTAAGAAACAAAAAACACAAAATACTGCTGGAACTGTTTAATAGAGACAGCACATGGATTTGACTGAGGCCAGAGATTTGGGGGAAAACAGTTCCTTGTAAATATTGCAAGGTTCCAAGGGTGTGTGTGTATGTGTTTTTTAAGGCATGGGGGTGGGGGGTGGGAGAATTCCAGGAAGGGATTATATTTTTTGAAAATGGAAATTCTTCATTTTAAACCTTGAATGTTACATTTTGAACACTCTGAGGTTGTTGGCTTGTAGATGCCCAGATAAGTGTCCAAACCTGCATGGTGTTGAGTGCCCTCAACTCCCATCACAGGGGGAAAGGAGGAGGGAGTGCTTGACTTCCAAAGTCACCCTGAGGGGGACATCACCAGAGCAGTCAAAAGATGGACATGTTCCCCTTAGTCGCCTCCCAGGTGATTGCAGCTACATCTCATCGTCACAGTGCAATTGGTGCTTACTACCTTACAGCCTTGTACCTATATTGACTGATCTCTTATGTTCCAGAAACCATATATTTTCACTGTGTCTTTCTGCTGTAGCAATACAGCTTTAGAGTAAATTTCTGGTTTAATAATTACGACTGATCCGTCTGTCTTACTACACTGACTGAGCCTGGACTCTTTCTCTCTTGCTGACCAACTAATCATTTGCTCACTGATTGAAATGTGAAAATTGCTCCTACCTCGCTTTCAGTTTTAACTTCTGAAAGTTAAAGGGAAGTAATTCTCAGGCGATTCAATCAGTCAGTACGATGTGGTTATTGTAATTCTCTCAATTGCTGATACTTGAAAATATAATTACTATTTTACCTTAGCCCCAGGGACTGCTGTTTTCACATTTCTCAGTATATTGAAGCTGGAATAACGTGTGTGAACTATTAAAACTGGTCATTTCTATACTTGGGCTCTAAAAACTGTTTTTAAATCTCTGGAGCGTATCTCTCAGGACCTAAATTGAGGTCTGTAATTAACAACAGCTAATGTTTAGACAGAGAATTTAAATATGCATTTAAATAGAGATGTAGAGTGGGACAAAAGATGCTTGTATTTTAGAGGCACCATGAAGAAGCCAATTTGCATAACCAACATGCAAAATATTGTTTGACCCACTCCCCCCCCCCCACCTCCAGGAATCCACTATACATAAGAGGGTATGTGACTTTATTTTTTGTTTTGGTTTTCTTGTTGGAGGCGGAGAGGGAAAACACTAGAAATTATGGTCAACATTTTCAAAGTTGCATGCCTAAAACTAGGCAACTAATTCCTTAATTAAGCAAATAAATAATTGGTCTGATTTTTCAAGGGTTTGAATACCCAAATATTCCATAGACTTCAATGACAAATCTGCATGATCAGCACCTCTAAAAGTCAGGCCTCTGTATAATTGCTATAAGATGGATTTGGGTGCCTAACTTTAAGCCAGTGGTCACTAACCAGTCGATTGCGATCGACTGGGAGATCCTAGAGGATCTCCCAGTCGATCGAGATCTCCGGTGTTGCAGTGTGGCTGCCACTAAGGCAGACTCCCTGCCTACCCGGCCCCATGCCGCTCCTGGAAGTGGCCATTGTGGGCTCCCTCCCCACTCTGCTCCTGCCTGCAAGCACCACCCCAGCAGCTCCCATTGGCTGGGAGAGCTGCGGGAGCGGTGCTTGCAGAGAGGGAGAGCAAGTGGAGCCACATGCCCCCCAGCTCTCCCTCAGGGGCCACAGGGGCGCGTTGGCCCCTTCCAGGAGTGGTGTAGGGCTGGGGTAGGCAGGGAGCCTGTCTTAGCATCACTGCGCCCGCTGCCGACCAGGAACCGCCGGAGGTAAGTGTTGCCCGGCGGGAGGCTGCACCCCATCCCTGAGCCCCCTCCTGGAGCCAGCACCCCATACCCCCTCCTGCACCCCAAGCTCCACCCTGAGCCCCCTCCTGGAGCCAGCACCCCATTCCCCCTTCTGCATCCTGAACTCCTTCCTGCACCCCAAGCCCCAGCCCTGACCCCCTTCCCAGAGCCAGCACCTCGTAACCCCTCCTGCACCCCAACATTCTGCCCTAGCCTGGAGCCCCCTCCTGCTCCCAAACTCCCTCCTAGAGCTTGCACCCCTCCTACACCCCAACCCCCTGCCCCAGGCTCAGCCCAAAGCCTCTTCCCACACTGCAAACCCCTTGGCCCAAGTCCAAAGCCTGCACCCTCTCTTGAACCCCAACCCTCTATCCCAGCCTGGTGAAAGTGAGTGAGAGTGGGGGAGAGTGAGCAACGAAGAGAGGGGGGATGGAGTGGGCAGGGCTTTGGGGAAGGGGCGGGGTGGATCCTGGGTTGCCCTTAGATTCAAAAAGTGACCACTGCTTTAGGCACTGTAAATTTAAACAACGGTAACAAGTGTCTTTACTACAAACAGGCCCTAGGCTAAGTCTTCAGTAGCAGGACTTTCCTCTTGGGGAGAAGGAGAATTTCAGGGTCCTTTGCAATTCATTATGTATTGGCACCTGTCCTCTGTCCGCGAATCCATCCTTAGTGGCATTATTTTTAACATTCCAAATCTCTGAGCTGTTTCAAACCACTCTTTTAAATTTATTTTATTTTATTTTAACCACTGTGTAACCCTTGAAATATGATTTTTTTTCCAACTTGGTGGATGAGCTTCCCTGGCCAGGCAAAATGTGTAACCAACGCTAATAGAATGTCTCCTTGTCCCCTTCTAGTGACTAGATCAGAGATATGGGTCTGCTGCTGCCCTGAGCTAATGGACCTGGTCCTTTGGCAGGGCTGCCCATTTTAGAGGGTGCCCAAAATAATGGAGGGGTGGCCCGGCCAAATTTGAGTGACAGCCATTGCGACGTGGTGCCCAGGGTCACACAGCACCCCTTGGGTTCGATGTCTGCCATCATTAGTGCGGAGAGCCACTCTCTTGCTCTGGCTGAGTCCAAATTCCACTATGGCTGCCCTTGGCATTGTTGCACCGGGACCCAGGAGACGCGCTGAGCACACTCCCTGCCCCTCCGGGACACAAGCAGGGCAGAGTCCCCTCGTCTCTGTCGGGAGGACAGCAACTGCACAGGCCTGGACCCTCTCTGACCCCCTGTTCCTTCCCCTCTTCTTAAACTCTTCCATCTCCATGGTACTTTTTTTTTTGAAGGATGTGTGGGGGGAGTCTCTACTTCAGATTTTTGCCCCATATCCTCCCCCCCCCCCCAACCTCTGTTCGGTCCTGAGCAAAGGTTCATGATTTTGAGAGTGAGGCCTCAGGTTCAGTCCCCAAAGATTACCGGCCAGGGATGTCATTACAAACAGAAAGGGGAGACTTGCAGCTTTCCGATGGAACCAGCACTTGCTTGTAGGCCTGGTAAGTTCCAAAATATTGGGCCTTAAATTTCTGAAATATAGTTTAGATGTCCCCTTGCTCTTAGCCCTGAGCGACTGGAACCACGGTACTAATGGAGTCAAGCTTTCAGGGAGAGAATACAAAAGATGATGCCAATACATTTTTGTTGAAAACAAAAAAACCTCTCAAAGAATTGTTAAGAAGTTCATTTGGTAAAATAGGTAGCATGATCATGTGATTTGGCAGTTGTGAGTAATGTGGCCATTCAAGCTTCTGATTGTACTGCACCATCATGTATACAGTATACATATTCTGTTGTGTGTTGTCAGTGACTAAGATAATTTTATTGGTAGGTGAATTGGGGGAGTGGGCTGTGCAAATGATATTATGCAATGACACAAATGCTCTACATTAACAATCATGATAAAATATCAAGTATGTTGGGACTTGAGAGGTCTGCTCGCCTTGCACAAAGGTTACAACTATATATAGTCATTTTATTTTTTAAATACATTATTTTTCAGAAGTCTGTATTTCTTGGGTTTACAGTTTTAAGCCATGTCTGGTTATAATTCCGTAGCTCTAAAAGCACTGTGAGAAGGTGCAGTAGCAAAGTGATATTTAATTTGTCTACACACAACAGTTGTACAGATTTAAATGTATAGTTAAATGGTACAAGCCCCGTAGTGTGGATGCAGTTATACTGGTATAAAGATATTTTAATAAGGTGCTTTAACTAGACACATTAATTGTGGAGCTTCTTTAATACCTTTATAAATGTTTCCTGAAGAACATAATCTGTATTTTAACTGAGCTATAATAAGCCAATAAAACAAAACATTAATCTGAGCTACTGTCTGATACCTTTTCCAGCACTCTCTTGGCAATCTGCATCTCTCTTTTGGCTTTGTCTTTTACTTGATATACAGTGGACTAATTGTACTCCAACGCTGATGAAGCTGCTTTTCATCCATGTATGGAATAATAAGGACCTTTGCTCACAAATATCGTTGCTGGGATTCCATGCTTGGCAAATACAGTTTTATGGGCATTCTTACAGCACTTGATGTCAGACTTGACAACATGGCACTTTCCAGAAAGATACCATAATAAGGCATTATTAACTAATTCTTTTCATTACAATGAATCCCGGTATATATTTTCCCATGGCTAAGAACAAAGTTTAAATCTGGTGCAAAATGGCTATAAATTGCCTTTTGCTCACCTTCCCCTGCCATCCTTCATGGGCTTCTGAGAGTCAGTTCATGCTACTATGTTTAATTTTACGTATACATATTTACACATTTACTTACAATTGGACAGAATAACTTTTGTTAATGTAGTGTTAAGAGAAAATCAGTTAAAATCACACAAAATCCTGCAGTGCAGAAATAAACAAATTAGATGTAGACAAGGGAGAAAAGATATGGCATTTGCTGAGATTTGAAAACAAGTGGCAAATCTAAGGGGTGAAGGGGCTGTGGGGCAGTAGGAGAGAATGGCTGTTCCAAATAGCAGGAGTCCAGTCCATGGAGGGTACTAAAGACAGGGGATTTTTAAAACTAGATGCTGAAATGAACGAGGAGCTGTGAAGAATTATGGAGCTATGTAGTATTTCTTAACCAAAGGGGCATATGATATTTTATAATCTGTTTGATATTAATCTGCCTGAATGCTGGGAGTTAAATCAAAGGAGGCTGTAAAGGGGGAAACCCAAAGGAAATGAAACAATGGCAAAGTTATCAGATGGGGAGTAACCCCTGTCTGTCACTCTGGGCTAGAATAGTTTACTGTTCCCAAGGGAGACCATATGATCAAAGGGATTAGAAACCTTAGAGATCCTATAAAAGGTAAATAGGGTTGGAGTGAGTGGGCAGTGACTGCCCAAGGTATCAGCAAAAGCTAACAGGCTGGCAAGAAAAACAGATGCTGTGAGCAGGTTAATCTGCTTCTCCCAGCCAGAGATGGTGATAGCTGGGCTGAGGGAAAGTTACAACAGCTGGCATGGAAATTTTAAGGTTTAAGCAAGCCCATGCATGTAGAGGCCTTTTATTGTTATTCCTATTTGCTGTGTGCTTTGTTTAATGTCCTTTCGTTCTGTTTTCATTTCTTGTCACTTCCTGTTTTTCTTTTTAATTCCTTCTAAGTGTGACATGTTAGTCAAAGCTTGGGTTTTCAAAAATAGTTAACTCCAGATACAGTTGATGCTTTAAAGTGCAGTTCAGCTCTGAAAAATGATTCTGTAAATACTGCATGCAGTATTCCAATATTATTCGCTCTCAGTTATTTCATATTAAATATCCTTAGTTTACAAGTAAAAAGACACTCCCCATTCCCCAAACTGCCAGCCCTGCAAAATCAGCTTGATATCCAGAGTCAAACTTAATTAGAATCCATTGCTAGATGGAGCCGCAAGATTCATTTCTTTTTCCAGGCCTTCACAGCTGATTAAGTCTTCGTTTCTAAGCTGCTTGGTAAAGCTGCAGAGGCAGCAGGGGACCCTGGTCTTTTGGCTTCTTTTTATGGAGCTCTTGAATGTCTCTATTTAAGCTTTGTAAGGTGTCCAGATACCAGTGGTGATGCCAAATGTATACTAGTAATAATAATAAATTCCAATGTACAAACTATTTCAATCAGGAGTTAAAGGAACACCATCAACTTAAATCACAAAGGTGAAATATTTATACTTCCTGTAGTTTTTGGCATTACTTCTAACAAGAGTGACTAAGAGAATGGAAAGAAAACATTTATTTCAGTTTCTTTATTTTGTGCATCAGACAGTGCTTTGTTTATAGTCAATTTCAGTTTCCCTGGTATTGTCAAGTCAGTTTACTTTTTTATTTGCGTGGCTCTTTCCCATGACTGGGAGAGAAAAACACAACAATGTAATTGGATCACACCGAAAACTGGGAGAAGAACTCATGTGGAGGTGTTGTATCTGCCACTACTTTTAACTTTTTTTTTTCAATTGTCTAGATTTCAAGTTAATGATGTTCCTCTAGGGTTGAAGAGACAACACTAATCAAATCCAGCTGCCTCGCTGATATTTTTTCCCCTCTGCAATGCTAACAAGAATAAAAATTTAAAAACTTGCTTTTCTGTCATCAAAATAGATAGGGTCAGATCCTGCCAACCTTATTCACAATGAGTAATGTCTTAGGGCTTGTCTACAAGGGAAAAATTTCTGGAATAAATGTGTCAACATGGTGAGTTGCTGGTGTAATTATACTGCTATACTTACGCTGGTATATTTTTCTGTGTAGACAAGCCCATTCTGCGAGCAGCCCTCTTGAAATCTTGGGGACCAAACTGGAAAAAAGCAAGTGGAAATTCAAACTCTGCCCACAGCCTTGCTCCTCATGATCCCTTTCTTACTGCCTCTGATGTCTTCCTTCCCAAGCATGTGTTTGTCTGCCCTCCATCCTGTGTCTCTGTTCTCCCTATCATTTCCTGGTAAAAGGGAGGTGGAGAGAGACCAAGAACATAAGAACGGCCAGACTGGGCCAGACCTATAGCCCATCTAGCCCAGTATCCTGTCTCTGACAGTAGCCAGTGCCAGATGCTTCAGAGGGAATAAACAGAAATGAGCAATTTCGAGTGATCCATTCCCTGTCCTCCAGTCCCAGCTTCCGGCAGTCAGAGATTTAGGGATACCAGGAGCATGGGATTCCATCCCTGACCATTCTGGCTAATAGCAATTGATGGACCTATCCTCCATGAACTTATCTAATTTTTTTCTGAACCCAATTATACTTTTGGCCTTTACAATGTCCCTTGGCAACGAGTTCCACAGGTTGACTGTGCATTGTCTGAATAAGTACTGCCTTACCTTGTTTTAAACTTGATGCCTATTCATTTCATTGGGTGACCGTTATATGAAGGGTTTATGCTATATGAAGGGGTAAATAACACTTCCTTATTCATTTTCTCCACACCATTCATGATTTTATAGACCTCTATCCATAGGCATCAACTTTCTAATGTGCTAGGGGCTGCTCCCCCCCAGCTCTGCCCAAGGCCCTGCCCACACTCTACCCCTTTCCCCAAGGCCCCACCCCACCCTGCTTCTTCATGCCCCTCCCTTGTCTGCCTCTTCCTGCCCTGTTCTGACCCTCTCCCAAGTGCGCCCTGCCCTCCCTCCTCCCCGCCAGCGCATCCTGCCTGCCGTGGAATAGCTGATCCGCGGCGGGCAGGAGGCGCTGATTGGCGGGAGGTGTTGCAGGGAGGGGAAGGCACTGATAGGGGGGCTGCCGGTGGGTGCTCAGCATCCACCATTTTTTTTCCGTGGGTACTCCAGCCCATAGTCTGCGCCTATGCCTCTATCATATCCTCCCTTAGTTGTCTCTTTTCTAAGCTGAACAGTCTGTCTTTTTAACTTCTCCTCATATAGTAGTTGTTCCATCTCCCTAATCATTTTTGTGGCCCTTCTCTGCACTTTTTCCAATTCTAATATATATATTTTTGGAGATGGGGCAACCAGAATTGCACATATTTGAGGTGTGGGCATACCATTGATTTATATAGTGGCATTATAATATTTACTGTCTTATTATCTATCCCTTTCCTAATGGTTCCTAACATTGTTAGCTTTTTTGACTGCTGCTGCACATTGAGCCAGTGTTTTCAGGGAGCTATCCATGATGATGCCAAGATCTCTTTCATGGGTGGTAATAGCTAATTTAGACACCTTCATTTTGTATGTATAGTTGGGATTATTTTTTCCAGTGTGCATTATTTTGCACTTATCGACGTTGAATTTCATTTGCCATTTTGTCACTCAGTTTAATGAGATCCCTTCGTAACTCTTTGCAGTCAGCTTTGGACTTAACCAGCTTGAATAATTTTTCTATCATCTGCAAATTTTTGCCACCTCACTCTTCACCCCCTTTTCCATATCATTTATGAATATGTTGAACAGTAGAGGTCCAAGTACAGATCTGGGGGTTGGAGGGAAGAGTGTTAATTACCTCTTTCCATTGTGAAAACTGACCATTTATTTCGATCCTTTGTTTCCTATTTTTTTAACCAGTTACCTGTTCATGAGAAGACCTTCCCTCTTATCCCATGACTGCTGAGTTTGTTTAAGAGCCTTTGGTGAGGGACCTTGTCAAAGGCTTTTTGAAAATCCATGTACATTCTATTGACTGGATAACCCTTGTCATGCTTGTTGACTGCCTCAAAGAATTCTAATAGATTGGTGAGGCATGATACCCCTTTACAACAGCCATGTGGACTCTTCCCCACCATACTGTGATCATCTACCTATCTGATAATTTTGTTCTTTACTATAGTTGTAACCAGTTTTCCTGGTGCTGAAGTTAGGCTTACCATCTTGTGGTTGCCAGATTTGCCTGGAGCCTTTATTAAAAATCATCGATACATTGGCTACCCTCCAGTCATCTGATACAGAGGCTGATTTAAGTGATAGGTTACATATCACTGTTTTGAAATTTCACATTTGAGTTCCTTCAGAGCTCTTGGGTGAATACCATCAGGTCCTGGTGACTTATTACTGCTTAATTTATTGATTTGTTCCCAAACTTCCTCTGTCGATGTCCTGGTGGAAATTTTTTGGTCCTCTTACTGTTTTTTGTTTTGTTCTTTTTTTAATTTGGGGTATACATTTAGTTTGAGCCTCTATTATAGTGTTTTAAATAGTCTCCATGCAGTTTACAGGCATTTCACTCATTTGATTGTTCCTTTAAATTTGTGTTTAACTAACATCCTCATTTTTGTGTGGTTCCCCTTTTTGAAGATAAATGCTACTGTGGTGGTGACTTTGGCATTTTCCCTCTAGAAGGATGTTACATTTAATTACATTATGGTTGCTGTTTTAGGAGAGGTACAGCTATGTTCCCTCTTGGACCAGATCCTGTGTTCCACTTAGGACTAAATCACACAATGTAAAATTTCCAAACTGATGAAATTCCACCTGTGGAATCGCACTTTTTCACATACCAAACAATAAGAAGGCAGGACTTTGACATGCCACGAGGCCAGGTATTATTGCTGATTACTAGTTACACTCTTCTAAAACTTTACATGGTGCTTTCCAAAATGCAAAATATGGTGAATAAAAATCACTATTCTAAAGAGCTGCGGTCTCTGGTACTGTTTCCATGTGTGCCTTTAAATTGACAGCTGTAAAACTAGACTGTCAAACGAGTTGATTTCCTGCACTGGCACAGGCAAAGGTGGGTGCTTCCTTGTACCAGCAGGTGAAGACAGAAACAACCAGAATTGTATTGATATCACTAATTATGTAAAAACTGATGGGCTTTCAGAACAGTTTACTGTCAGTAGGTGCCAGGTAGTCATGCTGTTTCTAAGAAACTAGTAGTTATTGATAGGAAGCAGGCTTGGTTCTGTATAATGCTGTTTCTGTCATTGGTTAGGTTAGGGTTGAGGTTCCTGGCTGTGTCTGAGTAATCTTTTATTTATTGGATGTGTGGGGTGTGCTGAGCTTGTGAATATATGAATATTGCCCTGAAGCTAATAGTGTGCTTGCTAGACAGCAGTTCTTGTGTTGTGTCCTGTCAGCTATCACATTTCAACCGCAAGGCTCCGGAGTCCTAAAGCCTGTAAATGGTTGTTTACAAATGGATAAACTGATGAATAACACAGAGATTAGGTGACTTGCCAAAAACCATACAAGGCCTGCTCTTAGTTCTTTCTCCTGAGAGCACTGATGGGGTACTCGGACAGATAGTTTATTTTCTCATACAGGTCACAGTCCGTTCTGTTGTATGTATCTTTATTTTCTGTTCTGATTGTTCAGTGACTGATTCCTTTGAATACATCCCTTATTTGGGTTACAAGTACTCATGTTTTCTTGTACATCTTGACCTTCTGGCACTCATGTCCATGATTATAATTTTTATGATGATAATGCCTGTGGACCCCAGTCATGTAGCAGGAGCAGAGCCGTCCCGAGGGTACGGCAAATCAGGGTGACCGCTCCTGGCCTCGTGATTTGGGGGGCCCCGTGGGCGGCAGGATTGGCCGGCGTGCTTGGGCAGCGCGTGACCTGCTGGTGGGGGAGGCTAGCCCCCAATCCCGCCCCTTCCACCCGAGGGAGAACGCGTGGGAGGGAGAGTGCGTGGCGCTGCTGCTGCAGCCTCCCCAGTCTCGGGAAGGCAGGCGGCATGGCCCCAGCCCCCTGGAGCCTAGTGGCACTACCCGGGGGGGGTGGTGGAGTGTGGGCGGGGCCACACCCTGGCTGTTTGGGGAGGCATCGCCCCCCCTGCCCGGCATGGTCAGTCCTGGGAGTGCCAAATTTGTCATTTCCACCCCAGACACCACACCCCCCTAGGGACAGCCCTGAACAGGAGGACTCCTTTGTGTTAGGAATTGTACAAACAAACATGAGAAAAGGTGTTTCCTATCCTAGTTATATTGTATGTATATTGCTCTTGTTATAACACTGTGCCCACCTGAGAAGAGATCAGGACACAGGCAACTACCTGTGATTCTCTAGACACTGTAGTTTATTTACTAAGCAGCACCACCCACAGCCCTTTGCCCCTGGCTCATACAGAGGCCATAATATCCCTTTCCGTGAAAGTTCTGCTGTCTGCCAGCCTGTTCCTGCGGTGACACAGGGGACTGGCACAGCTTCAGCTCTACCAGGACTCCCAGTGGCTGCAGCATTTACTGCAGAATGCAGTACAGTTCACACCCTAGACTATGTGTACGTCTACACTGCAATAAAAGACGCGTGGCACAGTCACAGCTGGCCTTTGGTCAGCTGACTCGGGCTCACAGGGCTAAAAATCGCAGTGTAGATGTTCGGGCTTGGGCTGGAGCCCAGGCTCGGAAACCCAGAAAGAGGGGGAGGGTCTCAGAGCCTGGGCTCGAGCCCAAGCCCGAACGTCTACACTTCAGTTTTATAATCCTGCAGCCTGAGCCTGAGTCAGCTGGCATGGGCCAGCCACAGGTATTTTACTGCAGTGCAGACATACCCTTAGTGTCTATAGAATGGCTGACAGCTCGGGAGATCCTGGTGAGGATTAGCCTCATCAGTCCCTAATGGCTGTGCATCTTTGAAGGAGAGAGAACAAAGCTATTTTAGGATTCCTGCTGTGTGATATTGGCAAACAGGATGGAACGATAAGCAGGTCAGAGGGCAAAACAATTGTTTTTAAGGGAGTAACATTTTAATTTTCCCTGATATAAGTCCCAGTTATCCAGGCAAATCAAGAGGCACTTTATTGAAGAAGGTAAGGAATTCATATTACTCAGCCTTTTGGCTAAGATTAAGGCCTGGTCTACACTAGGCGTTTATGTCGACTTTAGCGCCGTTACATCGACTTAACCCTGCACCCGTCCACACCACGAGGCCATTTAGTTCGACATAGAGCTCTCTTTAAATCGATTTCTGTAATCCTCCCCAACGAGAGGAGTAGCGCTAAATTCGAAATGGCCATATCGAATTAGGCTAGGTGTGGATGGAAATCTACGCTAATAGCTCCGGGAGCTATCCCACAGTGCACCACTCTGTTGACGCTCTGGACAGCAGTCCGAGCTCGGATGCTCTGACCAGCCACACCCCGGGAAAATTTGAATTCCTTTTCCTGTCTGGGCAGTTTGAATCGCAGTTTCTGTTTGGACACCGTGGCGAGCTCAGCAGCAGTGGCAAAGATGCAGAGCTCTCCAGCAGAGATGGCCGTGCAATCCCAGACTAGAAAGAGGGCCCCAGCATGGACTGATCGGGAAGTCTTGGATCTCATCGCTGTGTGGGGAGATGAGTCCGTGCTTGCCGAGCTGCACTCCAAAAGACGGAATGCAAAGATCTACGAGAAGATCTCTAAAGCCATGGCAGAGAGAGGCTACAGCCGGGATGCAACGCAGTGCCGCGTGAAAATCAAGGAGCTGAGACAAGGCTACCAAAAAACCAAAGAGGCAAACGGACGCTCCGGATCCCAGCCCCACGCATCCCGTTTCTACGAGGCACTGCATTCCATCCTAGGTGCGGCCGCCACCACTACCCCACCAGTGACCGTGGACTCTGAGGATGGGATATTGTCCGCGGCCGGTTCCTCGTCGGACATGTTAGCGGACGGGGAAGATGAAGAAGGAGATGAGGAGGACGAGGCAGTCGACAGCGCTGGCACCGCTGATTTCCCCAACAGCCAGGAGCTCTTCATCACCCTCACAGAGATCCCCTACCAACCGTCCCCCGCCGTTACCCCAGACACAGATTCAGGGGAAGGATCAAGCAGTAAGTGTTTTAAATATCTTAACATTTATTTATAACAGAACTTGCATATTTTAAATATTAACAATAACTAAAGTGCTTTCAAGTATGTAAACTTTTATTTATAACAGAACAGGAAGATTTGAAATATTAACAATGGGTAAAGTGCTTCTAAACATGTAAACAGGAAAGTGCAACAAAACGGGAATCTGAACAAAGGGTATCATGATTATTGTGTCTTTGGCCGCTTCAATGTATAGTCCGAACCATTTTAAGAAAATTTAACAATGTCCACTTCGTGATTACACTGCCCAAGACGCTCCACTCTTTTGTCCCTCCAAGGGCACCTAACTCAAAAACTGGTCGATGTGTCCGGGGATAGAGGCGAAATCCTCCTGGGAGAACGCCTCATAGGCCTCCTGCAGGTGTCTTTCCAGCCTAACTATCAGGTTCCTGGGCAGGGAGAGCTTATTAGGCCCCCCGTGGTATGACACGTTTCCATGCCACAACGCCAGCAGGTATTCGGGGATCATGGCCTTGCACAGCATAGCAGCAAATGGCCCCGGTTTCTGCAGGCTGTCCCGAAGCATCTTCTCCTTCTGGCTCTCCGAGACCCTCAGGAGGGTGATGTCTGGCATGACGCCCTGCTTTGAATTAGGTAGGGGACAGTTAGTATTGGGACTGCTTGCCCGTTCCTTTACAGAACGGTAACCGCCGGTTTACAGCCACGCGGTTTACAGCCGCGAGGGGGTGGGACAGGGACAGAGTTCATGCTTGCAGGATTGCTGCCAGCAGAGACTCGCATTGCTTTCTATGTGAAAGGAGGCCAGTGCCACTCTTAAAGTTTTAAGCAGCCACAAGTCTACGGCTTACCATGTTTGCCAGCTAGACAAAGTCCGGTGTCCTGCCCCGCTCCTCAGCTCGCCACAGCAAGACCGCAGGCACTGTAGGCGAGGGCCGAAAATTCGACCTTGTCCTCAGTGCGCGTGTGATAGGTGCTCTGCATGGTCTTGTTCACAGAGAAAGACTATGTTCTCTGTTCACAGATACATTGATCTGTCTCAGGAATTCACTCCCTTTTTCCAATTCCCACAGCCACATCTGCCCAGAGGCTAGCGCACATTAGGAGGAGGAAGAAGAGGACACGGGAAGACATGTTTGCTGAACTAATGGGATGTTCCCGAGCACAGGCAGCTCAGCAGACACAGTGGAGGGAGAACTTGTCCCAAATGCACCGGGCAAACATGGAACGGGAGGAGAGGTGGCGACAGGAGGACCAGCAGGCGACTCAAACGCTGCTTGGACTAATGAGGGAGCAAACGGACACGCTCCGCCGCCTTGTGGATGTTCTGCAGGACCGGAGGCAGGAGGAGAGAGCCCCGCTGCAGTCTCTCTCTAACCGCCCTGCCCCGCCACCAAGTCCCATACCCCCCTCACCCAAAGTCCAAACACGGAGGGGCAGCAGGGGCCGTGAAAACTTTCACTCCACCCCAGCGGACAGCTATAGCAGTAGAAGGATCTCATTCCCCAAAATCTGAAAAGTCCTTTCCTACCCGCCTCACACAAGACCCCGTCCAAGTTTCACCCCCCCGTTCCATGTGTGGTTGTTAATAAAAAATACGTTTCTGTTCATTACTGTTTCCATCCTCTTCTTTTGTAGGAGAGTCTGTCTGAAGGGGGGGGAAGGGGCTTGGTAATTGGACAGGACAGTCACCTTTAGCAGGGTACAGAGGCGGGGTCAGGTCCAGCATCAGGACACATACACAGTGCGGTCACTGGTTACCCTGGTCAGTCTTGGAGGTGGTTTTCATGTTCTTGGGGGGGGGGGCGGGGTTGCTCTGTGACTTTGTGGCGGGGGAGGGCAGTTACAGATCTTATGCAGCGGTCCTTATCCTGGCTCACAGATCCACGCAGCAGGGGATCTGTAACCCTACTCCCCCTGCCAGAAAGTCACATAGCCGACACATACACGCAGTCCCCCCCAGGAGTGCTGGCAGGCTCCATTGAAATAACCAGTGCACCAGTGCGGAGCCTGTCATTCCGGGAGTTTAGAAGCATCATTTGCATCAGAACACTTAACCCGCCCCCCGCCACAGTCTGCGTCCCCGGTTTAAAACATTCCCGCGAAAACAGCAATACAGACAACGGTGTTCATTAACAAAGTAGAACTGATTTTATTTTTTGGGAAGGGGAAGGGGGTGAAGGGGGTATGTAAGTGGAGAGGACAGTCAAAATGAACTGGGTAAAGAAACGGGGGCAGGTTCAGCTTTTCTGTCCACAAACTGAAAAGTCACAGGTTGCCCTGCTCACTCAGGAACCTAGCTTTCAAAGCCTCCCGGATGCACAGCGCGTCCCGCTGGGATCTTCTAATCGCCCGGCTGTCTGGCTGGGCGTAATCAGCAGCCAGGCTACTTGCCTCAACCTCCCACCCCGCCATAAAGGTCTCCCCCTTGCTCTCACACAGATTGTGGAGCACACAGCAAGCTGCTATAACAATGGGGATATTGGTTTCGCTGAGATCACAGCGAGTCAGTAAGCTTCTCCATCTCCCTTTGAGACGGCCAAAAGCACACTCCACGACCATTCTGCACTTGCTCAGCCGGTAGTTGAACAGTTCTTTTTCTGTGTCCAGGGCGCCAGTATAGGGCTTCATGAGCCAGGGCATTAGCGGGTAGGTTGGGTCCCCGAGGATCACTGTAGGCATCTCCACATCCCCAAGAGTTATTTTGTGGTCCGGGAAGTAAATACCTTCCTGCAGCCGTCTAAACAGACCAGAGTTCCTGAACACGCGAGCGTCATGAACCTTGCCCGGCCATCCAACGTTGATGTTGGTAAAACGTCCCCTGTGGTCCACCAGTGCTTGCAGCACCATTGAAAAGTACCCCTTTCTGTTTATGTACTGGCTGGCCTGGTGGCCCGGTCCCAGGATAGGGATGTGAGTCCCATCTATAGCCCCACCGCAGTTTGGGAATCCCATCGCAGCGAAGCCATCTATGATGGCCTGTGCGTTTCCCAGGGTCACTACCTTTGACAGCAGTACCTTCACGATTGCCTTGGCTACTTGCAGGACAACAACCCCCACGGTAGATTTGCCCACGCCAAAGTGGTTCGCGACTGACCGGTAGCTGTCCGGCGTTGCAAGCTTCCAGAGGGCTATGGCCACTCGCTTCTGGACAGTCAGGGCTGCTCGCATCCGGGTGTCCTTGCGCTTCAGGGCAGGGGACAGCAACTCACAAAGTTCCAGGAAAGTCCCCTTCCGCATGCAAAAGTTTCGCAGCCACTGGGATTCATCCCAGACCTGAAGCACTATGCGGTCCCACCAGTCCGTGCTTGTTTCCCGGGCCCAGAATCGCCGTTCAACAAAATCCACATGCCCCATTGCAAACGTGATGTCCTCGGCGCTGGGTGTCGTGGTTTCTGACAGGCGTGTGCTACTCTCGGAGTTCAGGTCCTCACCCCGCTGCCGTAGCCTCCTCGCCTGATTTCTCTCTATCTGCCTCTGTGAAAGGTGGATGATGAGCTGCGAGGCGTTGACAACGGCCACAACTGCAGCGATGGTCGCAGCGGGATCCATGCTCGCGGTGCTGTGGCGTCCGCGCTGTCACTGACCAGAAAAGTGCGCGAACTGATTTCCCGCCGGCGCTTTCAAGGAGGGAGGGAGGGCGGGAGTGACGATTGGATGACGACAGTTACCCAAAAGCACCCTCGAGACATTTTTTTCCCCCAGAAGGCATTGGGGGCTCGACCCAGAATTCCAATGGGCAGCGGGGACTGCGGGAACTGTGGGATAGCTGCCCACAGTGCACTGCTTCCAATGTCGACGCTTTCCCTGGTAGTGTGGATTGACAAAGTCGAATTACTGTCCTTGGTGTGGACACACACGTTCGACTTTCTAATATCGATTGCAAATATTCGATTTAACTAAAATCGAACTACTCTCGTAGTGTAGACATACCCTAAGTGTAGGAAGGCATTCAGGATTAAAATATAGGTTCAATAGTCCTTTACTCTGCCAATTTAGATTTAGCACACCGCCATCAAAAGTTGTATGTTTTGGAAAGCAGAGACTGGACAAAACAACCCTGAGCAGCATCTGGCTGACTCACCATAACCCTCAGCAACAGATAGATCCTCTATAAATAATAACCTTCCTTGAAATAATAGATTTATAGGAGTTTACATAAATCCTATTTCTTTGCATATAATTGGAGTGTAATATCTCTGAATGGGGAAGGAGACTTATCCTAATGAATTACAGTAGAACCTCAGGGTTACGCACACCTCGGGAATGGAGGTTGTCTGTAACTCTGAAATGTTCCGTAACTCTGAACAACACAGACATTCTGGATGTCAGCCATGGGGGGTGGGGGAGGGGCAGGGCTCCGGCCGGTGGGGAGTCAGGACTTCTGACCCTTGGGGCACAGGGCTCTGGGTGGGCGGCTCAGGGCTTCTGCCCCACGGGAGTACCAGGGCTCAGGGCTTTAGACCTGTGGGGAGCATTGGGGCTCGGGGCTTCAGCTCCACGGCTCCGTTCCCGGCTTTGGCCCTGCAGAGTTGCTGGGGCTTGGGTCTCCCCCGTGGCTCCATTACCGGCTTCAGCCGGATGGGGGGCACTGGGGCTCGGGGTTTAGCTACGAGGGGAGTGCTGGGGCTGCAACCGGCTGATTGGTCACTTCTGGTTCCACAGGGTGTCCGGTTGACCAGTAAGTCCATAATTCTGGTGTTCATATCTTTGAGGTTCTACTGTAAAATAAAATAATAATGGCAATGACCGAAATTTCAGGAAGATTTTCTGTTTGTTTTACAAAGGAATGTATTTATAGTAGTCGCTAAGGGTAAGTGCTTAGAGAAGGTTTACATTTTCTGTGGTACATAATGATGTTCACTTATTAGTGTCTGAAACGTTCTCTTGTGTTTTTTCCTTGCTTGATTGGAAGTGGATTTGAGCCAGTTACTGGTCTTTGCTGGTGTACCATTCTGGAAGGAGACTAGATTACAAATGGATTCATGAACTGAAATTTACCCTCATTTGTAGGAATCCCTAGAAGAAAAATATAATTACATCTGTTATCCTTTTTGCAATCAAGCAAAAATATATTTTAAATTCTCAACAAACAGGGTCCTGGATGCAGATATAGTGGTAGTATGTCAAACAGCAGCTGGAGTGTGTTAAACACTACAGTTTTAGACAGCTTGGGAGATTGGGGTATTTTTACAATGAAAAGGCTACTCTGCTACCTCACAATTTTATTTTTTCTAAAAGGCCTTTGGAAACCAGAGGGAAAGACATTTTTGACTCATATAAGGTAGCTGAGTAGCAAAGGATTTCCTGAAAGTATTGGGCCAAATACTGCAAAAACTGTTGTATATTGTGTGACCTTTTGACTCTTGTCTCAGTCTCAATGTGTATGCCCGTTTCCATATAAAAGCCAAGACTTGAATAATTTAAACTGAACACTACTTTTACCATATGGTGAATGCAATTATTGATACCATCCTCTCCCATACCCATCACCATTACCTTCTGATACTGAGGAAGCAATGATCACTTATGGTGTTTCTGATAGAACAAGGGGAGAAAGCTTTGTTAGTATGGAGTTTTATCAAACTTCGTATTAAGAAAAATTGTGCTTATTTTACCAATGCAAATTGACATTTCTGCTCTCTTATGTAAAGACAAGGTTCTTAAAATGGAATAGCTGTTTAATCACAATACTACTGGCATATCTTGGTTTTGCATCTGGCATCAGCAACATTTTCATTTTTCCCCACTTGTTATATGCTGATAACAATTTTTTTCTGAAATTGGGGACCCGATAGTGGTGTTGAGGTGTGGGAGAAGGGTGGTTCTTGTCCTATAAAGCATTATAGGAAATGTTTCACTATTTTTCTGCACCTTATACAAATGGTGTAATTTACTGTACTTGGTATCAGGATTGCAACAGGCAACCAACATAATAAATATTACATAACTCTTCTAATTCTGTTCTATTCTTAACAGAAGGGTTAAATTCAGTTCAGCTGCATTTATACAAGCGTGTGTGCATGCCCACCCCCCATGTAATATTACCAACGTGCAGTACTGTGTCTATAATAAGGCTGGGTTTAGTTTTTTACTTACAGCAGGGATTCAACTTCTTTGTTTTGTATGACCTTTTCCAAATTTACAGCACATTATCGGTAAAAATGAATTTTCTGAGGATTCAACTAAATCAGTTACTGAGTCTGAGTTAAAATATATTAAATGTGACTTGAAAAAAATTCAGCATCTGACCTTCTTTAGCAACCTTTTTGCTAACATATGACTGGTTTATCATTCACATTCCAGATGGCTGGAATGGAAGTTTAACTATCCTCACGTGTACATATAAAGAAATTTGGTATAATTAGGCAAAATTATTAATTTTTCCCTAACTTTCTTGTTAACAGTTTTCCCTTATAACAAACACTTCCCATATCATAAAATGAGACTGAAACTACTCATGTCTTCAATAAAGAAAGCAAATACTCACTGGGGGTAAGGAGGGGTATGTGCCCCTAGTAAAGATGGCTATTTCCTGTTGGTTCCAAGGGAACTGAAGCTACAGACTGTATTCAAGTACTCTGGCCCCCACTTCCCTAGAGTCTTTGCTATCATAGCTCTCTCAACCTTCAAACCTGCCAAGGTGTGACACAATTCATCCACGTGACTGAAAAATGACTAAAAGATGGAATACTTGTGTTTCATTGCACGTCAGATCATATAATTGTCAGAGAAATAGTTTTATACTATAAAACCCTCTGTTCAAGGAAATTTTGTGGGTGTTTTTTTTTTAAATGGTTTATTCAATTCACCTGCAAAAACAGGAGGTGTGCACTGTGCAACTATAAAGATACCACCTCATTCCCAACCAAACATTGGTGGTCAGCAAAGTTTGAACTCTGGATCCTCAGATCCTGAGCCCAGACCTCTATGATTTGATGTAAAGGAATAATTGTGCTCTCAGTAGCAGCCACTAGAAGGGATCTGATGTACATTGTGTAGGATCTAAATATACAGACCTCAGCACTTTCTGATCAAAATACAGAACTTGGTTTTCTGACTTTGTTTGCCTGTGTGTGCCATAAAGGCTTTTTTTTTTTTTTTTTTTTTAAATAATGCCAAAAAAGTACACACATACCTGTGTGGAGGAATGGAGAAAAAAGTGTACTCAGTCATAAGTCACCCAGTCTACTTTTAATTTTGGAAGGTGCTTGGTTATCACAGTGATGCGTGTGGTATAAAAAGCTAAATAGAAGACGGCTGTCTTCGTGGAAAGGACACTACCTAATATTTTTTTGTGGCTGATCGGATGAGGACTTTGACAAGAATCCACTTCTCACTCCCGACCAGCAATAAAACACAGTTGCAGGCACACTGCTCTTTATGTTCTTGGGGGGGAGGGGATTTTTTAGTGCCTAATAGAACCCAGTAGTCTATAGATTTTTCTAGTGCTAGCAGAGTTGATTGTGAAGATGATGGCCACTGTGGGGAGTTCTGACACTTATCAGTTTTATGGTAGTTTTCTTTGTATTCCCTTTCTGGCTCTATGAGGGGTCAAGGCCTCCAGGTGCTCCCTTGCACTAGGAATGTGCCGCTGCAGGTCCCACCAATCACTCCACAAACACTCAGTGAGAAGCCACCCTTGTTGAGGGCTCCTTTATTTATAAACAGGCTTCAAACCTGCTCAGTGAACAGTCTTATAGAAAAGTCCATATGTCACAACTTAAAGGTTCTCACTTTGCCATTTGCTGTCCGCCCAGATGCGTCTCATGCAGCTCACCCGTCTGGGTGGAGGATCACCAGGTTCCTTGGGCATCCCAAGGCCTCATGAGTGTTTTGTTAGAAGCCTGAGGGTTGCACCTATTCCAGAGATTGCAGAAGATTCAGCCCTCACCTTGACTGTAGTGATGTCTTCACTCAGGCTTGGAGAAAGAGATTTGGTGTGAGCACAGCACTGGGTGCGAGGAACTGCTGAGCTCTAATCCCGCCTCGGAGGCAGAATCCCATATATAGTATGTTTTGAGAAGTTTGGTATTGGTGGGTTATTCCAGTTTACAATTGGTATCAATAACATTTTTATCTTGGAGACCTTTCAACAACAACTCTGTTTCCAATAGCCATTTATTTAAAAACTTCAGTCTAAGATGTAAATGGATAAGTGATGTTCTAATCAGAATAAGGGCTAGGCTAGATGAGCAGTGAGTGTTCAGCAAACTGGGGTGTAAATCTACAGCACACTAGTATGTTGCCCACTAACTGTCTGTGTGAACCTTGCTACTGCACACTAAAGTTCCCTCGTGTGCTTCAAAACAGGAGTAAGTCAGTGTGCATTAGGGAACTTCTAATGCACAGTAGCAAGGTCTGCAAGGACCATAAGTGCACGGCATATTAATGCACTGTAGAATTACACCCCAGCTTGCTGTTTGTCTAGACAATCCCTAAGTCATTCCTGTGGTGCACTTCTCTGCTCCTAGGGGAATTCTTTGCCAAAAAAATAATTCTGTGCCTAAAAATTCTGAGCACAATATTTTAAAATTCTGTACAATTCTGCATATTTTATTTGTCAAAATAACACAATAGGATCATGCCAGTTTCAAAATGTCTGTAACAAAACAGACAACAAAAGAAATTCAGGAAATGTTTTTTAACAAATAGATTCCTTACTAGGCATATTAATACAGAACTCTGAGTAATAATTCTTTTAAACTACAATACAGAAATGTATTTCCAGCACCCCTCAGAAGCAGTGCAAAGTCTGGGGGGAGTAGGGGTAATGGAGGAGCTGAGGGAGAGGGAAATAATTGCTGGGAACCCAGGAGTGAACCTGGAGGGTTGTTGGGAGAAGTATGGAACTTTTTGGTGGGGTGAGGGGTTGGGGGATTGTTAGGGAGTTGGGGAGCCTCTCCCATGCAGACCCATAGCCTCTCCCATTCAGTCAGGCACATCTGCCCCTGTCCTCATGTGTCCCTGCACACTCACTCAGCCACTCGTCATCTCCATGTGGCACTGTACCCCCCCCATTCATCCCCGCCCCAGTCAGTCCCTCCACTAGCCCTTCTGAACCCCAGTCTATGTGACCCACCCAACAGCCACATGTGCCCCACTCTGTCCCCCCCCCACCCATATCCCATGCCTCCTCACCTGGCCCCGCGGACAGAGCTCTGTGAGAAACACAGCCTCTTCTCCTCTCTATCAGCTGCTGATTGATATGGCCAGTGAGCTGGCTGCCCTCTGTTCTGGTGCCACAGCATTCCCTGGTAGGTGAAAGGCGTAACTGCAGTGCCTCTCCAGCAGAATGTATTTTCTGCTGAGAAAAAAAAATCTGCAGGGGACATGAATTCTGCACATGCACAGTGGTGCAGAATTCCCCCAGGAGTAACTTCTCTTATTGAAGGCACACAGCCTTGTGCCTCCCAGCCTCCCATAGGAGAGCATCAATATCTTACTTAGGCCATGTCTGCAATTCAAAATTATGTCAACCTTACTTCGGCACAGAGTCACTGCAATTATTAAATCACTTGTGTGTGTGCACACTTGGCTCTTTGTGTCAGCATTGTGCCTCCTTACCAGGAGTGCTTGTATCAATTGTATTGTCAGTGTGGGACATTGTGGGACAGCTCCTGAAAGTCAATAACAGTCGACATAAGCATAACTACATCAATATTGACTCTATGCCACTTGGGGAGGCAGTGTTACTAAATCGGCATTGAGAGGCACTTAAGGTGGTGGGAGCCAAATTTAAGTGAGGACATTTCCACAGCTAGGCTGATGCAAGACAGCTTACATCCACCTAACCTTGTAGTGTAGACCAGGCCGAAAGAACACCCAAGTTACTTATTGCTATGTTATTACACACGTACCACAAGTGGGGTATCACTGGATTTCAAAAGAGGCTCTACTGCTTTTTTGCTGAATCTCTCAATTCTGTTTTATGTTTAAATTAAAGGACTTTTTCAACACTAGCAAAGTTCATGTGAGCCCCCCTGTAAAATATGGAACTGGAACAGAAACCTTAGATGTCAGGAATTTGCTCAAATGTATTTCTACTATTCTACAAAACATGTTACTTTCGGGAAAAATATCAGTTCAGTCCTTTTAATAGTCCCATTCTGCCCAATCAAAATCAAATGAGGGTACTGTGTGTGTGTGATAGATATATATATATATATATATATATCCACCATAAATAATGCAAAAAAAGACTTAAGTTGTTTTTTTCCTTTGCATCTTCACTAGTTTTTGTTCCAATATGTTTGATTAATTTGCTGTGGATATTTTAAGCTGGATCAGCATTGGGTTTGCTTTGTACAGTGGTGGGAAAACTTAGACAACCGAATGTGCCAGGTAATGAACAAGAGTTGTAAACTGTTACAAGGGGCTAGTATAGTTAACAGAAGCTTATATTATAAACTTGCTGATTTTTCTTAAATCATGCCTTCACCACAGAAATGGAGGAGGGATAAAATAAATCACTGTAACTCTATTAACCTCCCAGGATTTTCCCCCTCAAACAATGTGTAAACCTCATACAATTAGTCATAATTTAGCTGCTTTGAAATTGTTTATTAAAAGTATCCCCATTTGTTTCCATAGATAATCAGTGCATATGCTATGAATAGAGATGTCATAGGATATTCCCCAACTATCAAAATCTCTGGACCTTACCGAAAGAGCTAATGTTTTGTTATAGTTGTAGCCAGTGATAAATGTTTGCCGCAGCTCTTGGAAGACAATGTGTTTTAAAATGTTATACTGAATTTTGGATCTACTGTAGGAGTGCATATTATAAAATTGTTCTTTATCCCTTCAAAAGCAGCACTTCCAGGAGTAACTCCCTTTCATGTCAGGTGAGCAGGTGTTTACTATAGCACTGTGAATAAAAGGTAATTGGATATTTGTCTGTCTTCATGTATTAAGCACATTCACAAGGCCAAAGTGTGTTGCTGCATGTACCCTGAATGTGCTAAATCATTGAAGTGAGATGAAAAGTTCATTGGCAAATTTCCTTGATCTAGTACAATTAAGTTAATACAAATCAAGGTTGCTCACCTAATTGAGTAGTGGCTTCTATTGGTCTGCTGATGTAACAGGGCTGATTCCCCTCTCTCATTCCCCTGCTGTCTGAGTTTGGGGTGCTAGCGTACTCAGCCCAAGTGGGATTGTCAGAAGGAGAAGTACTTTAAATCAGTCAACAAACCCCTTAAAACTCATTAGCTTCTTTTTCTTCATAACTATTGGAAGAAAACATTTCAGTGCGTGATTCTAGACATGATCCTTGTTTCCACACAGCCTAAAAGTTATATCCTGTAGCAAAGCTTTTGAATGATAGCATCAATATTCTTTATATGTGCAATAGCTCACCTAAGAACTTGTGCACAATTGTGCATGTAATTACCAGGATTACATGGGCATACATCTGAATGATTCATGCACTCACGGTAGCTGTATGTGAATAGGCAAAATGAATTTGAACTTCATACACATTTTGGAAAAATCAGTCCCAAAAGATTAAGTAAACTCACAATTAAAGGCAGAGGGACTGAACCTCAGCTGGTGTAAATTAGCATAGGTCCACTGAAGTCAAGGAAGCTACACTGATTTACATTGTTTGAAGATCTGGCCCACAATTCATATTGCAGAGGCAAGGCACTGACCAACACGTGGTGCCTATAGAAAGAAAGCAATCAGCTCAGGAACTCAACAGTGAATGGCCATTCCTCATGATTAAGGGAAGCCTTTTTTAAAGTCCGATGATGCTTAAAATATTGTATTAAATGAAAATGCAAGGAAGGTATGTCCTGTTGCTTTTTTTTTTTTTTTTTTTTTGGTTGGTTGGTTAATGTTCATTATTACAGATATGTTGATCCTATGGTGCAAATATGTTAATACTTGAAGCAGTTATTGGTAGAGCAATAGTTAATCATAAATTATAGGAATGTACTAAGCCTAAGCCAGTAGCAAATTCACCAGTCAAGGAAGGTAGAGTAAAGCACTCTACAGCCACTCAGTTCATGTCCTATTCTTCAGGGTGGGTTTTATTAACAAAAGATTTAAAAAAAAAAACCCTCAAAATAATACAGAGTATTAGAGCTGTCCTGCTTTCTCCTAGCTGGAAAATAAGGGTTCATGCCTTTCCTGTGGCTAATCCCTAGATCTCCTGCTAGATCGTCACGGTGGAACTTTCTTCAGGGTCGTAAATTAATCTTTATCTTCCCCATATTGAGCCAGGAGTATTCCTTTATGTGGTTTCCAGTCACATGATGCTAAATTGATCATTCTCCAACTTGTGCTCCATCTGGAGAGTACAACTCCCTTGGTCTTAAAGGGCCAGGCCTCAGAACAGGACATGGTGATGTGTGCACATGCCCAAACACCAGCAATCAGTTTTCAAAACATCTTGGTTTCCCTATTGCTGGTCTCCAGTGTTGCCAACTCTCACAGTTTGATTGTGAGTCTCGCAATATTTGCTGTTTTTCTTAAAACACCATCTCCCGGAATCATGTGATTAGATGAGAATCTCAGCTTTCATTAAAAAAGTACGTTTCTAGCCCTCATTGTTGCAGAGAAAAGCTTTAAAGCATGACTCAAATGCACCCAAAAGGTTCAGAAAGCAGAGGATAACTAAAATGAGCGCCCAACTTTATCATTTCTAAAAATCGCATAGGTTTTCAGCCAATCTCATGGTTTTTGAGGACTGACTCATTTTGAATGCTTGGCAACATAAAGTCATTAGTAGAAGGGTTGTATACAGATAGTGTGAAACAGTGAGATATTGTTCACTTTTTAATTTTTGTTTCAGGAAGGAATGAAGTGCAGTCCTGGATGACAGCTGTCAACCAATCCTTACATATGGTGTGGCAAAAAATAAAGAGACAACTAATATTAATCATGTCTTTTCTCCTTGCTGCTCTCTGGTATTGTAGAAGGCTCTATGCATACTTAGCACAGCTGTTGAAATGGTATGTTTTTACTACGATGCCTTTCATTTCAATTGTATCTTTGTTCTTTCATTAAATATTTACTTTCTGCAAACTCTTTTTGACAGCTGTTTTATCATTTGGATTTCAGGTGGAGTAGATATCTGCAGAGAAAATTCAAAAGTAAACTTTTTTGTTACCAATCTGCATTATAACTTTCCTCCTTTTTAAATGCAAAAAAGTAGATGTTTAACTAATCTGTGAATTAAATTTGGTTTAGAGAACCTCAGTGTACTGGCAGAAGTTGATCTACTTGGTTATTGTGCAAGAGAATGGAAAGGAGAAACCAAGCAGGCCAAGCAGATGAAGGCGGTAAGAGTTTTTAAAGTTGAATCTATATATAAAAAGTTTGAAAAAAATATTGAGTTTGAAAAAAAGAATAAATTCCATCCAATTTTGATGTAAGCAGATGTTATGAGCTGTGTGAGATCAAATTAATTTCAAAAAGGGGCGGCGGGAAGCTCTCCTTAGGTACACAGTTCTGTATATAGGCAGGAGGTATAATTTCCAGCTAGGGTAGATGTACACACACTAGCTTTGATTGAGTGAGCATGTGTACATCTACCTGAGCTGGACATTACACCTACAGCTGCAGTGTAGATGTACCCTTACAGGCAAGAATTACTCAGAATGTGGACCAGATCCTCAGCACTGATGCATCCTCTTTGCACTGCTCTACCAGCAAAAACGAGTCAACGAGCTAGCCTAACAGGGCAGCTGGAGATTCCCTTGCCATTGAGGAATTCATGGCTGCCATAGAGCTAGAAGAGCTGGCCACCCTGTGGTGTAGGGGTGTGTTGGGAGGCATACTCAGAGCAGAGCTGCACTCTGGTATCCTCAGGCCAGCTGGTGGAAGTTAAAGTAGCCCTGAGCAGATCTAATTTGCACTGGGGACCAACCTAATTCCCCAGTACCTCTGGGGGAACACAAAGGTGGCATATAGCAACTTTTGTTTTCCCCAACTTTGGGTCCTGATCTTGAGCGCAGGTTGGCCAGACTAGACTTGTCTTTAGTCCTTGAAGCAATGGACCTGATTCACTAGCACACACCCCCTTTGTAGGAGGAATAGTAGTTACAGACCTTCCAATTTCTAACTGCAAAGAAACTGAACTAAGTTAATACAAAAGATGAATTGATCGTTTCGATGAAATGAAAACAAAATGCAACCGAGTATATACTCAGGCACCTAAGCTCACCATAACTGTCCTAGCAGCACATGGTGGGGAGAAGTAATTTCTGCAATACTGTAGTGGGACTCAAGCAATGTTGGCAGCAAGTGCCAACATGTTGAATTACCCCCAAAACCAAACTCAGCCTGATGCTACAAAACCAAAAAGAAAGAGGCACCAGTTCTCTTTTGTCCTTTCTTTAAACTGAACCACTGATCAAGGAAGAGAGGCAATGATATTTTACTGTTGGCCCACAATGACTCCTCCTAAACCTGGTTTTATTTTATTGTAAAAAGTGAAAACAGGAGAGTTGTTGTAGCCTACAACAACATGTACACAATCTACCTGCAATAAATTTCAGATAATCATTTTATTACACAGCCAAATCTCTGGATTACACCCCAAGAGTATTGACATAATGCTATTACAATTTGTTTTAGTAATCCATATATTAAAACCTCTTTGAAAATGTACTAGTCTGAAGAACTGGAATCAGTTTAATGACGAGTGATTATTTCTAGTGTTATCTTGTAGGAAGAAAAAAGGCTATTAAACACAAAACACCAAGATAATGTGACCTTTAGTGTAGTTAAAACCAAAACCCACAGCATTGTGACTTCTCACCCTATCCTTAACTCACTCTGCAAAGGTTTGTGTGTGGAGTTTACTTACTGTAACGAATTGTTTCACATGCCTTAACTCTGACTTTTTTCAGGAAATGTGTGGGTTTGAGCTAGGCACTTCCTATAATTTCAACAAGACTGCATTTAATATTTAATGAAGTGATACTGAGGGAAAACTTGTGCTGTTTGACCTTTTGCACAAGTATACCTGGGAATGTGACTATTAATAGCATTGCTTTTGGAAATGTAGCAATGACACTCTCATCCTACTATTTAGAAAAGAGGTGGTGGTGGGGGCAACAACCTAGCAACTAAAATCCTGGCAATACTGGCATGCTGCCAGTTCTTAGGACTGCTGCTGATTCAGTTTGGAGGGGAAGGGAGTCTTTGTTTTAAATACATAACTGTGCTTTCCAGAATGCTGGAACATAAAATAGGCATTTGGGGTTTAAAACGGTTATTCTTTATAGTCCCTTTATTTTTCTGGCAACCAAAGAATTAGACCAGAAATTTCAGTGGTCTCATCCTGGCCTGTAGTTTGCTGGCATAGTCAATTATAGGTTTAAATAATACAGTGAAGATGCCAAACATGTTTTATGGGCACAAATGCTTTTAGAAATTAGAAACCATATTTGGCCATCACAGTGGGTCATGGGGATTTAGCCTAGTAATTGCCCCTGATGTGAAGAGTTGTGATTATATCCCAGTTCCCTGTCTTTTTAAAATAGACTAGACACAATGTGTTGAATTAGTTTGCTCCACTGCAAACTGCTTGTCAGTAGTTATGCTACTGTTGTATGCTCCAATTTTTAATAAAATCTTCAGCAAATGAATAGTGAATGAATAAATAGTATCAGTAATGGCTAAAGAGACACAAGAAAGCACTTTCCAGAGATCACAGAAGGTGAAATAAATATTGGGGTTATTTTGTGCCATTTTGCATTTTGTGCCAGCTATCTTCAGATAGAGAATCAATTTAGTAATCCAGTGGCATAATGTTTGCGATGGAAGGGCTCCATCTGCTGTATATTGCTAGATACACAATTTTAGAAGAGAAAACAATCTGGTATGAACCTAACATCTGGATCCAAATTTTCTTTTTGAAATACTGGCATTGTCATATAAAGTTCTGCACAGAAAAGTCGTGATCTTTTTCTCAGTCACCTTGATAACAAATTCCTAGCACCTCTGAGTGCCTGCAAAGCAGATGTTCCTCAAAGGTTAGGACTGTTAGTATTAGGCTGACAGCACCAGTGAATCCATAAAAATTCCCCACATCAAACCTTTTTGGCCATAGCAGTTTGCTGTCTCCTGTTCACAACATATAACCTGGTAAACATCAGTTTCAAGTTAGAGAGAGAGGATAAAAAATTACTTAAATATGCATTGAATTATACACACAGACGATCATAAAGATCATTTTGGAAATTGGAGAAGTACGATGTCCAGACCATGTATAAACATATTGAAACTGGTAGAAACTGTATACATCTACAATGAAATCAAATGTCTTTAGGACTTCTGCTTTCCCTTGTACTAGTGTTGATCAGCAGTAACTCCATTGAGATCAGTAGTATGACTCCACTAAAAACAGAATTTTTATAGACCCTTAAGGACATATTGAAATTAGCCTCAAAGCGAACTTGTCTCACTGGTTCATTCTAGGATTTAAGATACACATTGTTCTCTGCTGTTTTGGCCTTTTTTTAGGCTTATGAAGAACTATTTTGGAAACACCATATTAAATATATACGACAAGTCAGACGAGATAACTACTGTGCACTAAGAGCTGTGCTGTTTCAGGTGTTCAGCCAGGGCATTTATTTTCCATCATGGATGAAGGAGAGAGACATTTTAAAGGTATGTTTCAGTTGCTGAAGCAAATAAAATGTACATGTCCTTATATTATAGAAGGAGGATTTGATCCAGCAACAACTTCTCTAAAATTGCTGTACTCCATTGCAAGTATGAGTAAAGCATACAGGAGGGAGCAAGACAGATTAAGCACTATGCAAAAGTGGAAGCAAGTATCAAGTCCATTGTGTTCCCTTATTCTTAAGAGTACAAGAATAAATGAAGGGAGATGGGTGGGTATAGTATCATGTCTGAGGGGGCATGGGTATAAGGGCTATTTCTCTCATGCTAATAAGGCATAATAATAATCTATGTGGTCCCATTTTAAGCCTTATGCCTGCCACTGGACAGGAATTATTACTTACTATTTGCATTGAGGGTGCTTAGAGACCCCAGTCTGGGATGAGGGTCCCATTGTGCTCTTTATTGGCTGGTTATCTATTGAAAAGGCCACAAAAGTTCTTATGAAGCTGAGAGTCGACAGAGCTTTACCATTAGCTAAAGTGGTAGATGACTGGGGGTTTCTTTTTGAGTGCTTTTCTTTTTTTGTAGTGCACTTCAGGTTGTATATGTGCTCCGTGAGCCTGGGACCAGAGAATTCTTCCTAGCAGTGTCTGTTCAGTTCATTCATGTGCTCTGCACCGAGGAGAAGAAGGGGCTGCCAGACCGCTGCCCTCTCACTTACTTCTCACTGCTTGGAGTCTGGGATGGAGCCTCAGGTCACTGCATCCTTTCGGCCTTTACCTGTAAATAGTTTAGCTTAGTACATTTTGTGCCCTTGTTGGGCACCCCTTGTGTAGGGCAGTGATCCTCCCTTCTTCCCTCCCCTCCCTTGTCCCCTTGCTTCACTCTGGTGCAGGGAGAATATGCCAAAGGCTTCAAGAGCTTTGTGGACTGCCAGGGGGACTTCCCAGTAAATGACAGTCATGACTCTTTTTGGACCACCTGGGGGAAGGCCTTATCCCTACCAAGTGCAGAACTTGTAGGTCATTTCCACAGAGGATGAGGCAGTCAAGGGAGATCTGCCTCATGATGTTTCTCAGGGATAGGTCCATGAGGGCAGCTCCAGACTCTGACCCCCTGTATGTCGGCCTGAGGAAGGTAGGAGTGTAGCTTTGGCTGGTTCCAGGCCTCTCCTGCCACTCCCCAATCCCCCATCGGCTCCGATAGACTTGGGTGAGAAGACCTGGGATTGCTGTTGCTGTCCAGAGACCACCCAGTTATACCAACATGCCAATCGATACCAGCCTGTACCCCATCACTGAGCTGGGGTCAAGCCAGACTTTTGCCAGTACTGTCGACTAATAGAGACGGCATCGTCACCTCCTGGTACTGAGAGATCCCTCATTGGACTCAGACTCAGAATCCTTTGACTCTGGAGGTACCAGGAACAGGAGGCCTGTCCCCAAACTACTCCCCAAGGTGACTTTTGTGAGGGTTAAGACCAGATAGGGCATCGGGAATCTCTGAGTGTCACAGTACTCCCGTCCCAGGGAACATTCACCCTATATGTATTGGTACACATCATCTTGGGGACTGCTACGATGGGGTATGAGGCTCCACAGTGGCAGTAGTGGGGCCCGGAAGATCCAGAGACCCATCGCATTTTGTACCCACACTGAGGGACTTGGGAGCCCAGGGAGATAAATCTCTCCTGTGGGAGGAAGAATCTCCACAGGCTCCCTGGAACAGAGACACCCTCAGAAGGTGAGGACCAGTCTGGGCAGGAGGCGAGTGCACCGGTGAGCTTATCCATATTATTTCCAGAGGAAGCAGTGATACCAGCTTCTCCACAGTGCCTGGTTGACCCTAAGGTCTTCCAGGGCTTGCTTAAGAGGCGGGTGGAGGCCCTGCACATCTCCCTGGAAGAGGTCCCAGGGGCTCTGCATAGGCTGCTGGACATTCTGCACAGCTTGGGCCCAAGCAGGGTGGAGCTGCCAATTAACAAAGCCATCCTCGAGCCAATTAAGACACTCTGGCAGATGCCAGCCACCATTCCTGTGGTGTCCAGGTGGGCAGAGGAGGGAGATTTCATGCCCACAAAGGGGTCAAAATACCTTTCTTTCCCCACCTGGCCCCTAGCTTGCTGGTGGTGACAGTAGCAATGTAGTGCAGTAGGCAACAGCTGCCAGCTCTATGCCTCACAAAAAGGCAGCTAAGAGAATTTGGGGGTGGGGGTGGGAAGAGTACTCTTCGCCTTCCCTACAGTTTTGGATTCTGAACTGCCAGGTGCTGATGGCCAAGTATGACTTCAACATCTACAATAGGTTCATCAAATTCATCAAGAAGATACCTCAGGACAATAGGGAGCAGTTTCAGGCCCTAATCAGTGAGGGAAAGCTGGTGTCCAGATCCACCCTCGTGACAGCCCTAAATGTGGCATCCACTGTGCCTTGGTCCATGTCTATGGCAGTGGCAGTGAGACATTAGTTGTGGCTCTCTTCATCAGGGATCCAAAAGGACATGCAATTAATGATGATGGACCTTCCATTCGAATGGAACAAACTGTTTAGCATGAGGATGGATGAGTCCCACCATTCACTAAAGGACTCCTGAGCCATGCTCAGTTTGGTTGGCATTTACACACCTGTTATGAGGCGCAAGTCCACCAAGTCACAGTTCAGGCAGAGGCCCACCCAAGCCAGTGTTGTAGCACCCAGTGGCAGTAAGAACTTCCCCGCAAGTGCCAGATGAAGCAGAGGAGGAGTGCCCAGGAGCAGTCATCCTTCATGTCCATCAGACTCCCAAATCAGCATTTTGTTGGGACTCTTGAGAGCCAGGCACCAACCAGACCAATGGATTTAGGCTCCTTCCCTGTTTCTTCCTCAACTTTTGAAGTGTGGCTGCCCCAGTACCTACCAATCTGGAGAGAGACACGACAGACAGGTGGGTACTAGAGGTCATCTTGGGATATACCATCCAGTTTTTGTCCCTCCCCAATCCCAAACCCCCTTCTCCGTCCTCTTTCATGGACAACTTTCACAAGCGGGTTCTTCAGCAGGAGGTGGAGGCCCTCCTGCAATGAGGGGCAATAGAACCAATGCCCCTGACAGCAAAGGGAAAGTTTCTATTTATTTCCTCGTCCCCAAGAAGATGGGACGTAGGGGAATGGAGACCTACCTTCGGCCTCAGGGAGCTGCACAAGTTTATCTGCAGCCTGAAGTTCAGGATGGTCACCCTGGTTTCAATTATTCCCTCACTAGATCTTGGAGATTGGTTCATGGCTTTCAATCTCTATTTCCACATAAACATCCACCCACCACACAGGAGATTCGTGAAGTTTATCGCTGTGCATCAGCCCTACCAGTACTGGGTACTTCCTTTCGAACTTTCAGTGGCGCTGAGGGTGTTCACCATGGTGCTGGTGGTGGTAGCAGTGCTCTCCCTGGTAGGGCCAGTAGTGTACCCCCACTTGGATGATTGGCCCCTCAAGAGGCAACCTTGCCAGGAGGCGCAGGTGTCTGGTCACACTCCTGGGCCTGTTCAAAAGACTGGGTCTCAGGGTGAACTTGGACAAGTTCACTGTGGAACTGACACAGGCTATAGGGGTACGGCCGGATCCAGTGTCATATTTGCCAGACAATCGCTTTGTGCCTGCAGGCGTGGCTATGGATGGTGTCCACACAGTCTCAACTTGTTAGTCTCCGTTCCCTGAAGGGTTGTAGACTGCTTTGGCCGGTGTGAAGACAGGAGAAAGGTGTGTGCCTGGATGTCCTGTTCTGTTACCTGCTATTGACTAGGACTATGACCACAGACACCTCTCTGTCAGGCAGAGGAGGTCACATGGAGGGGCAGATGGACCAATGGATGTGGTCCCCTCAGGGGTGAATTTTCCACATCAGTGTGCTGGAGGGTGAAAGGTGGTTTGGCTGACCTGCAAGCATTTCCTCCCTTGCATTTGGGGCCAGTTGGTCCAGGTGCTGTCACACAACATAACAGTGCTCTGTTACATCAGCAAGCAGGGAGGTGCGCGGTCCTCGCATCTCTGCGTGGAGACCATCCATGTCTGGAATGGGTGCATACCTCTGAACATTGCCCTGAGCAGTCCATCTGCCAGGGTTTCAGAACACCCTGGCCGACTCCTTTAGCAGACGCTTGTGCAGCGAGAATGAGTGGGAGTTTCAGGGCTTGACTCTGTAGGTGGTGTTTCCAGAATGGGTTCACCTAATAACAGACTTGTTTGTGTCAGATCTGAACAAGAAGCGCAGGGAGTTCTGCTCCACAGAGGGGTTGCAGCTCAGGCTCTCTGGGTGACATTTTCCTCATATGATGCTTGGAGGCTCTGAAGTATGTGTTTCCCCCGATCCCTCTGTGACCACGGGTACTTAAGAAAGATCAGGCAGGACAAGGTGCAAGTCATTCTCATGGCATTGGGGTGGCCTTGTCAGTTCTTGTACCCCATACTCTGTTGCACTTTTTTGCTCGGGGTCCTCTCCACTCCCCGTGGTGTGAGACCTCTTGACACAGGATGATGGGAGGACTCGCCAACCCATCCATGCTGCCCCTGAGGGTGTGGTATCTGGATGGATGTTGAGCCTAAAGAGAGTTTGTTTGGCTGACGTGCACACCTTACAGAGTAACTGTAGGAAAACTCTACCGGGAGGTGCTACACTATAAAATGGAAGAGGTTTCTGATGTAATATGATCAACCAGGAATTTCCCCCTTGCATTCAGGGGTGCCAGACATGTTGGACTACCTGTTAGCTTCTAAATCCTCGGGCTGTCCCTCAGCTCTCTGAGATTCCACCTGACAGTGGGCAGCTACACTGTTCTCTCACACCCGTTTACATCCCAGTTCCTGCAGGTTTTAGTTAGGGACTTCCCTCCAGTGATGAAGCCTGCGGCAGCCTGGGACTTAAGCTTGGTCTTATTCAGTCTGAGGGGGTTACCGTTTGAGCCACTGGCTTCGTGCTCCCTGCAGCACCTTTCCATGAAGGTGGAGTTTCTGGTCACTATAATGTCAGACAAGAAGGGGCACTAGGGGTACTCATGGCAGATCCCCCATGCAGTATAACACAAGGACAAAGTGTCCATGAGACTACACGTGAGGTTTGACTTTCACATCAACCAAAGCATCCAGTCACCTATGTTCTCCCCCAAGCCACATGCCACAAAGGAAGAGGCGAAGTGGCACTCCTGGGATGCACATAGAGCTCTTGCTTTTTACCTGTAGAGGACACAGCAGTTCTAGAAGTTACCTAGACTCTTCGTCTCATTTGCAGAGAGGATGATGGGAGAAGCCATTTCCTCCAGAGACTGTCAAAGTGGATCTCAGGCTGCACGGTACTCTGCTACAAGCTGAATGCGATCCCTCTTGGGGGCAGTATAAGAACACATTCGACAAGAGCCCAGGCAGCTTGGATAGCCTCACTCAAGGATCGTTGACATCTACAGAGCAGTGACCTGGGGCTTGGTACACATCTCTGTGAGGCACCATGCTCTGGTGCAAGCATCTGACTTGGATGCCTCCCAGGCTAGGCCAGTCCTGCATTCTGTAGTGGTGCAAGGCTGCGGGCATCCACCTCCTTGGGAGGGACTCTGGTTGTAAATCATCTGAGGTGCACCATACAAAATGACAAGTACTCGAAGAAGGAAAGATTACTCACCTTGTAGTAACTGGAGTTCTTTGAAATGCTCATATGTGTCGTATACCACTCACCCTCTATTCCCACTGCCTCGAATCCCATTGTGGAACCTTGCGGTGGAGAAGGACCTGAGATGGGGGTGGTCCAGCAGCCCATTTTATACCCTTGGTGAGGTGCATAAGGAGGGAGTGGGCACATACATGGACCAAGCAGACACCGCTAGAAAGAATTCTCTGGTTCTAGGCAGATGGAGCTCATGAGCACCTGAAGTGCACTACACATCAATACATCTCATAGAATCTCCAGTTATCGTAAGGTAAGTAACCTTTCCTTTTTTCTAACTGTTGGCTCGGTTTTAGTCTTATTCAGGATGTGGTTTATCATTTAAAACATATCTTCTCTATACCTAAATTAATTACAATAGTATATTCTGCTTGTTGTTACAATAGTGATCTCTCCCCTATTATATTTTTATAGCTCCCTGAAAAGCTTCTGTATTCACAAGGCTGCAACTGGATTCAGCAATATAGTTTTGGACCAGAAAGATACACAGGCGCCAACGTATTTGGAAAATTACGTAAATGTATTGAAACATTAAAGACACAGGTGAATATTTAGGAAATGGAAAAAAACGTTAGAAGGGAGGAATGAGACTGAAAAGGGAAATCATTTACTGTCACAGAAGTATTTGCTTTCTGCTCAAAACATTGCTCCTGTGCAATCTGTTAGATGTTAGTGGTATGTACTGGATTTAAGTATGGGCATAAGTATGTCCCTGTAGCTGTTGGTCATCACTATTTAGGCCTTTACATGTTAATTTTTAATTCTACTGTATATCTTTTTGTCTTGGTTTACCAGCAAATTATCTTATATCTTTAGAGACCCTGTTGTCACTTGTTACAGGGATGACTACACCTCTGCACCTGTTCAGATCTCTGAGAGCATCCACGTCAGGGCTTGTTGGTCTCTTTGCCTTTCTCTGTCTTGGGGTAGAAGCTTGTGATTTTGGGTTCTTATTACACTACCTCATGTATGCCAAGCACTTATCATAGGATCATAGAAGTGTTGGACTGGAAGGGACCTCAGTAGGTCATCTAGTCCAGTTCCCTGCACTCAAGGCAGGATTACCTAATAACTAGACCATTCCTGACAGGTGTTTGTCTAACCTGTTCTTAAAAGCCTCCAATGACGGAGATTCCACATTCTCCCTGGGCAATTGGTTCCAGTGCTTAACCACCCTGACAGGAATTTTTTCTTAATGTCCAACTTAAACTTCCCTTGCTACCATTTAAGCCCATTGCTTCTTGTCCTGTCCTCAGAGGTTAAGGAGAATAATTTTTTCACCTTCCTTCTAACAACCTTTTATGTACTTGAAAACTGGTATCATGTCTCCCTTCAGTCTTCTCTTCTCCAGACTAAAGAAACCCTATTTTTTCAATCTTTCCTCATAGGCCATGTTTTCTAGACCTTTAATCATTTTTGTTGTTCTCCTCTGGACTTTCTCCAATTTGTCCACATCTTTCCTGAAATGAGGCACCCAGAATTGGACACAATACTCCAGCTGAGGCCTTATCAGCGCCAAGCGGAGCAACACTCCTGCCATTTCCACATTTTCTGTTATTGTCTTTCCCTCCTCATTGAGTAATGGGCTTATCCTGTCCTTGGTTTTCGTCTTGCTTCTAATGTATTTGTAGAATGTTTTTTTGTTACCCTTTATGTCTCTAGCTAGTTTTATCTCATTTTGTCCCTTGGCCTTTCTAATTTTGTCCCTACATACTTGTGGTGTTTGTTTATAGTTGTCCTTTGTAATTTGACCACTTTTTGTAGGACTCTCTTTTGAGTTAGAGATCATTGAAGGTTTTCCTGGTTAAGCCAGGGTGGTCTCTTCCCATACTTCCTATCTTTCCTATGCAGTGGGATAGTTTGCTCTTATGCCCTTAAAAAGGTATCTTTGAAAAACTGCCAGCTCTTTTGAACTGTTTTTCCCCTTAGACTTGCTTTCCATGGAATCTTACCTACCAATTGCCTGAGTTTGCTAAAGTCCGCCTTCTTGAAATCTATTGTCTTTATTGTGCTGTTTTCCCTCCTAATATTCCTTAGAATCATGAACTCTATCATTTCATGATCATTTTCACCCAAGTTGCCTTCCACTTTCAAATTCTCAACTGGTTCCTTTGTATTTGTCTGAATCAAATCTAAAACAGCCTCTTCTCTAGTAGCTTTATCCATCTTCCGAAATAAAAAAATTGTCTCCAGTGCATTCCAAGAATTTGTTGGGTAATTTGTTCTCTGTTGTGTTATTTTCCCAACAGATGTTGGCCTACAGTAGACCTCCATCATGACATCAAGCTTGCTTTTTACCGCTTTTATCCTAACCCAGAGACTTTCCACAAGTCTGTCTCTTATCTCCGTCTCAACCTCAGTCCAAGTGTGTACATCTTTGATATACAAGGCAACACCTCCTCCCTTTTATCCCTGCAGTTCCAACTGGGTCTCAGACACCTGTGTTTCTTCCCTTTGGGAACCTGTGATCAATGATACAGTGACCAACAGCCTTTTAAAAGCAAAGTATACAACTAGAATTAAGCTTTGGAGCGGGGAAGAGTTTAAAACAACAAACACTGTCTTACCCAACTTGCTACAATTCCATAATGGCAATTTAGGCACATCTGTTTTCAGGCATGGCCACTGGTCTCTGTGAATGTTTTTTCAGTCTGGTTTCACTCTACATTCCAAAGAGAGTATCCTTTTAAATGCTGACAGAGTTCTTTATTAATCAGTTTTGGTCTTTTGACCCTCCTGATCAAATCAGTTTCATAGACTCAGTGGGGGATCGAGCCTCAAAACTAATAGTTCTGGTATTGTCCCTTTATTTTTTGTAACTAACAACCTCTGGTGGATTCAAAATGATGACATGAAAGACTTTGAGTTCCATTGCCAATCTCTAAAAGCCATTCAGTTCTTCCATTTATTTTTACTTTAGTTATGATAATGGTTATTGATACCCAGTGATTATTCTTTTTTTAATCCTTGTCAAAAAATATTTTCAATAAAAAAAAAACACAAAAACATTTATTAGTGATGAGTTAAGCAGCTGATTTGAATTTCTTGTGTATGCTTTGTAGTGGACTGAAATAAGTGGTGTTAAAGACCACGACGAAAGAGGAAACATGTGCAATATCCTTTTCTCTGATGAAAGCAAGGAATATAAGCTGTATGAGGCTATAAAATTCATCATGCTTTACCAAGTTGTGGAAGCCTATGAACAGATGAAGAATGAGCAGAAACGTGTACCCGTCCTTTTTAGCCTCCTTTTTGCTCGTGATACGTCATCTGACCCTTTGAGTTTCATGATGAATCATCTGAATTCCATAGGGGACACGGGTGGTCTGGAGCAGGTAATGGTGTGAATAAAAAATGAGTTCTATCAGTCTGTGTTTTCTGAAGGATTAGGGTTTGGGAATACTTTTGAATTCTTATTCATTGATTTGATGTTCCTAGTATACTTTAATACTAGGGCTGGGTGAAAAATGCATTGTTTTTAGCACACCTAAGCTGTTCGCCAAATTCTACCTGAATTTGCAAATAGTTTCAGCCAGACAGAAACTGGAAGACACAGTTTGGAAATATCAAATCATTTTGTTTTGACCTTTTAAAAATGAACTGTCTTGATGTTTTCTGAACAAAATGTCATTTCTAATAAACATTTTCTAAACAGTTTGTTTGACCCAAAAGAATTTTTCTTTTTCTTTTTGGTGAGAAAAAAACAAAAAAAAAACCCTTAGTTTTGTTTTGATGCTGATTTTTTTTTTCAGTTCAGTCACTGATTCAAAAAATCAGCTATTTGCTCAGCTCTATTTAATACATCATCCACGATAGAATTATTTTGTTTGGAAGGAAAAAATCAATTTTTTCGTAGAAGAAAAAGCAGTTAAAAATGGGGGGGAAACTTTTAAGTTTCTCCAAAATAAAATGTCTTGGGGAATTATTTATACAAATTACGAAAAACAGTGATATCACTGTAAAATATGTAAAATAACATGATTTTTAGATGACAATACCCTGCATGTTTGACCTATTTCACCTTTTGCACCTGTTTTTTTGTTTTTGTTTTTTTAATAGAAGCTTTCCAGAAAGGCCACTTTAGAAAGTATATTTGCCCTTCTGAGAAAGATCTCCTTTGGGTACTTATCAGCTGTGGCTGTGGGAAATTCCTGTGGTTGTAATTCCTAGTCCACTCTTCTTCTTACACAAGTAAACAAGTTAAATGACTTACACTAAACATCAGAGCATGATTAAAGTGTAGGATGTTTTTTCCCCCAGTTTCCTTCTTATAAATCTATAAACAAATGTTTACATCTTTTTTTCCCCCTTAGGTTGAAATGTTTCTTCTTGGATATTTACTTGAAGTAAAGATAAGAGTCTACAGACTGCATAAGTTTAACACTGAAGAGTTTCAAGTAAACTATCCAGAGGAGTATCACAGGGACTGGCAGGAAGTCTCTCTTCTGACTGAGGATGACCATCACTATCACATCCCCATTATTAGAATATAAGACTGATTTCTAACCATGCAGTAGAAGAAGTGACCATCTCCAGTAAATTATCACCTTTAAGCCAAGTCCTTTGCCAGCAACAGTAGGATTTCAAGTAACATAAAATAATGACTACAGGACACACAGATTTATTATGTTAACTTCTTGCTTGCTTGTACTGATCCATATCATCTGTGATCTGCCTCAGAAAAACACAAAATACATAATCATACAATCAGAACAAACTGGCATATTAAGGTTCTCAAATAAAAAAAAAATGGTAAATCACCTGCGAGCAAACATTATCACTAGATAGTTGATAGTCACTTGTTGAGCTAAGTCCAAAACACATGTTGTACATAAACTTACAATGTCAAATGATACCTGTTTGTTTAAGAAGGGTGCTTCAGCCACTGACTTGGGAGAGAAACAAAGGCAATAATAAAAATAAATAACTCGCAATAGAGCTTTACTCAATATATACTCTTCCCCCCTGCCCTCCCCGCATCCCTTCTTTTTGGAAGGGTCAGATTTTAATGTTACCTATCAAAAGTACGTAAAGGATTTTCTTTGCAATTGGTTTGAGAAGGCTGTGCACTTCAGTGCATTTACAAATACTGGCTTTTCACAAAAATGTTAACTCTCTGTACATTATATACATTTAGCAGGACTCACATTTGCTAAGCTTTTTTGTATATACGATTTAATACCTTTGAGTTACTTTTCTTAATCTTGACATCAAGGTTACTTCTAGTTTTTGAGGGTCTTAAGAAGTATCCAGTATAACAAGCAAATTATCTTAGGTAGGAACTGCTATTTCACCACACTTTATGTTTATTAAAAAGATGACTACTAGGAAGGAAGGGAAATGCCAGATACATTAAAAAAGCAAGTATTGCTGTCTTGAATAGGGAGCTTTACACATTCCCCTCATTCTAAGAAACTGAACTGCAGTTCCACCATTTTATAAAATTAGGAAGCTTAACTTTAATGAAAATTAAAGTGATAACAGTTTAGCAATATGTTTATTTGTGGCACATGAACATCATCATACATAAGGCTGCGAGTTTGTCATGGAGGTCACGGAAGTCACAGATTCTGTGACTTTGTGGGACCTCCATGACTTCTGCAGCTGCACCGTGGAGGAGGGAATGAGGGCTCTGGGTGGCACTTTCCTTGGGGGCTCCCCAGAAGCGGTGACATCCCTCAGCTCCTAGATGGAGGTGTGGCCAGGCAGCTCTGTGCGCTGCCTCTGCCTGCAGACACCACCCCCGCTCCCATTGGCTGCGGTTCCTGGCCAAAGGGAGCTACAGAGCCGGCACTCGGGACAGGCAGCGCACAGAGCTGCCTGGCCACGCTTCTGCCTAGGAGCTGAGGTGGGGGGGATGTTGCCACTTCCGGGGAGGCGCAGAGCCAGGTAGGGAGCCTGCCAGCCCAGCCAATCCCCCCCACCACCAATGGGGGTCCTGGGTTGCACGCCGCTACCTGCCCACCAGCATCAGTGTGGGTCCCAGGCTGTGCACCGCCTCCTACCCCCCACCCCAGCACCAACGGTGCCCCCCAGGCTGCCCCCTGCAGCACCTCCAGCATTCCCGGGCTGCACCCCCCCAATATTTAGTCTAGGGTATATAGTACAAGTAATGGACAGGTCACAGGCAATAAATTTTTGTTTACTTCCCATGACCTGTCTATGACTTTTACTAAAAATACCATGACTAAAACATAGCCTTAATCATAAGCTTAAAATTATTTGAATCACTTCTCTAATAAGATTATATATAAAGAGAAGAGTTTTTAATAAGAAACAAACAATTTTCCTTTAAAGTTGAAATCATCTCCAAAGACTCATGTAGTGTTTCTCTTTCTCACAGGAGATAATTTACCAGAATGAAATGGTTAATTAGGTCTTCAGGAGCTAAACCAATTATATATGCTTTGAGTACACAGAGACTGAGCTATTCCTTTCTTTAATGAAAAGTGATTTTCCCCCTTATATTTCTTTGCATATATGTATATATATTTATAAAGCAAACATGGATTTGGGGAATACTGTAATTGTTTTGTTTCCTGAAAGTTTTATTGGATGGTTTGTTCAATAATTTGTAGTCTTTAATTAAAACTGTTTGATACATTTTTTTCATCTTCCCAAAACCACATTTCTGATTATATTTTATTTATTAAAAAACCTTTTTTCCTGAGTTCAACATGTTGCTCTTCTGTTTTGGTTCTGTTCTGTGTGGAAGTTTAAAAATTGCTGATAGTAGCATACTGCTCTTATTTACTGAATACCAACAGTGTACTCACTGCTTTACTTATGTAAACAGACATGGCTCAGACCCCAATAAGATTATAATACAGTTTCCATGCAGACATATATGTGTACACAAAGTGCAATTCTGCAGAAGTATTTGCTATACTTTTATGAGTACTTAAAAAGTTTATTATCTATAGTATCTAGACACGGTAATTATCATGACTAGCAATATACAAAGTACTATAACTGAAAAAATGAATTATGAAAAAATTACATTACTTTTGTTCTATTTATTTTGAATACAAGTCTTTCCAAGAATGTTGTTAAAAAAAGTCCTCATACGCTAAAGTGCTTGGGGGCCCTATTGAACAGTTTAGAAAACAAGGTGGGATAAAAATAAAATCAGTTAAAATATAGCTACAATGCTGGCAATTCCTTAGTACTATAGAACCTATGGAATAGCCTTCGATATTTTTATTAAAACAGATTAATGGCTAATATGCAAATACCCAGTTACCCATTGACTTAAAGCAAGCTGGCCGTACCATCAAGAGCTGGCTTGAGCAGGATTGCAGATGCTGGGAAGGATAAGAAGCAGAAAGAAGGTCCTTCAGATAGTTGAATCCAAGTCTGTAAGAAGCCTGTGATGCAAAAGGAGCAGGGGTGTGTGACGTTGTGCAGTCTATATGGTTTTATAAAAATATAAGTGAATATAATGTAACTGGGATAGTTTCGTGCAAAAGGTCTCTTGTAAGGTATCATTACAAAGTGCATAATCTACTGAGTATGATCATCTGATTTGTATAAATGTACCACTCTTGTATCTAAAACTAGAAATATAAAACATAACTCTGAGGGCCTATTGTAATTATGTAGAGTGTAGGCCATTAAGGACGGTTTGGAATCTTGATGACTCCCATTGTCTGCAGATGGCTGTATTTACCTTTGAGTCTTCCTGTATATGTGTGTGCTGGCAAGTGAGTAATGAAGTCTTGCAGTGACATGTGATCGTGTCACCTGAACTGGAATCCATCTTTAACCTGGTGCTTTTCCAGTGAGGGGGGGTGGAAACCCAGAGGGACAAAGGATTCCCGCCTTATGCAAAAGATATATAAAGGGGTGGAAGAGAACAGAGGGGAGAGAGGAGCCATCATGGAGAAGCCCCTAGCTAACACCTAAGCTGGAACAAAAGCTGTACCAGGGGAAAGAATTGTGCCCAGGCCTGGAAGGTGTCCAGTCTGAGAAAAACTTACTGAAGCATCTCTGAGGGTGAGATTATCTGTATTTAGTTTGATTAGGCATAGATTTGCGCATTTTATTTTATTTTGCTTGTGACTTACTTTGTTCTGTCTGTTACTACTTGGAACCACTTAAATCCTACTGTCTGTATTTAATAAAATCACTTTTTATTTAGTAATTTACTCAGAGTATGTATTAATACCTGGGGGAGCAAACAGCTGTGCATATCTCTCTATCAGTGTTATAGAGGGCGAACAATTTATGAGTTTGCCCTGCATAAACTTTATGCAGGGTAAAACGGATTTATCTGGGTTTAGACCCCATTGGGAGTTGGGCATCTGAGTGCTAAAGACAAGCACACTCCTGTGAGCTGCTTTTGGGTAAACTTGCAGTTTTGGGACAAGTGATTCAGACCCTGGGTCTGTGTTGAAGTGGACTGGAGTGTCTAATTCAGCAAGACGGGGTGCTGGAGTCCTGAGCTGGCAGGGAAAACAGAAGCAGGGGTAGTCTTGGCACATCGGGTGGCAGCTCCCAAGGGGGTTTCTGTGATCCAACCCGTCACAGTTTACCCATTGACTTAAAGCAAGCTGGCCGTACCATCAAGAGCTGGCTTGAGCAGGATTGCAGATGCTGGGAAGGATAAGAAGCAGAAAGAAGGTCCTTCAGATAGTTGAATCCAAGTCTGTAAGAAGCCTGTGATGCAAAAGGAGCAGGGGTGTTCTCCATTGCCTTGCCAACCTGTGGACTTGGGGGCTGCCTTTCACTCTTTGGGATACTTGGTGCAGCACCTGGAATACTTCACTAATTCCTCCACCTTTCTTATGAAATTCAGAAATTCCAGCATTTTTGCCAGAGGAGCTGGCAGCTTCCAGGAGCATGATTTATTTGGCTGGTGCAACTAAACTTCACTACGTGTGTTCGTTGTGTCACTTCCTTTAATCCTAGTTTAACAGGGCAGTGGCCCTGGGCTGCACACACATGTCCTAGTCCATATCTTACAGTCTTTCAAAACTTAGAGCTGTAGGTGTAGGTCACATATCTGCTACTAGTCATGTGCCCTATATGGAAAATTGGATATAAGGCTTTCTGCCACTTAGGGTAAGTTTGCACTACAGCCGCTACGCATGTCTAGGTCTGCCCCAGCTCCCTATTGTCCACACTGAAACCCCTGAACCACATGTCTCGAGGCAAGTAGATCTCAAGATCTAGCTATAGAAGAAGATTGAGAGGTGACTTGATTATGGTCTATAGATAGCTTCATGGAGAGAAGATAATGAGTACCAAAGTGCTCTTCATTCTAGCTAAAAGGCACAACAAGAACCAAAGGCTGCCAGCTGAAGCCAGAGAAATTCAAATTAGAAGTAAGGCATACATTTTTAACAGTGAAGGTGATTAATCACTGGAACAAATTACTGAGGGAAGAGGTGAATTCTCTGTTTCCTGATGGCCTCACATCACACCTGGTTGTCTTTCTGGAAGGTGTGTTTTAGTGAAACAAGCTATTGGGCTTAATATGGGGGTAAATGTGTGAAATTCATGGCCTGTGAAATAGCGGCCTGATTAGGAGATCTAATGGCCTCACAATCTATGAATCTATGAAAAATTCAGTGTAGGGTAAGGAATAGATTCTGCTATTTTACTGGGTAGCCTGCTTGCTCCCCAGAATCAATAGCTCAAACATTCCACCGGGCTGGCCAGGGACAGACATCAGCCCTGCAAGGGAGAAGTGGGTGTGGCAGTGACTTCATAAGGGCCTTTGACAGGAACTCAGCCTATTGGGCAAAGGTTGTGAGGAGGCTGTGACCTCACAGAGCTCCCTTGACATCAGCCAGGCAGGACAGGGATGCAGGGTAGGGGGGCACCTCAGAGACCCCTGTAGCTTTGCTGAAGCAAGCCTCCTTCTCGCGGTCTCTCCTTGAGGACTAAGAGAGGATTTGTGGTCACGCACCTGAGTGCTAAGGAGGAGCTTTTTTGGGAGTTTTCTTCTTTCCGTGTTGATTTTGTAGAAAGCAAACATCACCTGTGTAGAAGGTAAGATTCTCAGTGAGGTTGGGAACCTGTTCAGTCTGATCCAGATATTGCCAGCTGAGCTCTAGGCTTGGAAAATACAGGTTAAATTGGCAGAAAAATGTCCCACCTAGGCCTCTTTCCCTTAGTAACTGGCTCAAAATGTAATTGTAAATAAGGAATCATTGCCGAGCGGGTGTCTTTCTAGTAGGGTCCTGCAGGACCCGTTCTTGGAGCTACGCCATAAGCGGCCGGTGACCCGGCCACCCGGGGAGGCTAACCCCCAGCCCCTCCCCTTCTGCCTCCTCCTCCTCCTCAGGAGCCCAAAGCACCCCCACCATGGCCCCCCCCAGCTCCGGATGGCTGGGGGGGCAAGGCCCCAGCATGCCGCAGCACCAGGGCTGGGAACGTTGGGGCTGCGGGCCCTGGGGCTGCAGGTGGGCGAGCAGCGCAGTCACCGTGCCCCCAGCCTCGGAGCTCTGGGTGACCGGGCAGCACGGTCGCCACGCCCCCAGCTCCGGGTAGCCAGGCAGCGTGGTGGCTGCACCCCAGGGGTCGGGTGGCTGGGCAGCATGGTTGCCGCGCCCCCAGCTCCAGGGCTCCAGGCAGCGCAGTCGCGAACCCACAGCCTCGGGGCTCTGGGTGGCCCTCAGTCCCAGTGCTCGGGCAGCCAGCACCAGGCAGGCAGTGCGGCCCAGCACCAGCTGCCCCTGGCAGCCCCGAGTTGCTACAGGAGCCAAGAGGCATGCTGACCTGGGGGTGGTGCCATGGTAGGCTGTTTGGGGAGGCAAAGCCTCCCTTTGTCTACAATACTTGCTGCCCTTGACCTAAGCTATTTAACATTTTGATCAGTGACTTGGAAGCAAATACAATCATCACTGATAAAATCTGCAGGTGACAGAAAGATTGGGGGAATGGTAAATAACGAAGAGGACATGTCACTCATACAGAGCCATCTGGATTGCTTAGTTACCTGAGCACAAGCAAATAACATGCATTTTAGTATGTCCAAATGTAAAGTTATACCTCTAGGAACAAAAAATATAGGCTGATCCTGAAAAAGACTTGGGGTCATGGTAGATAAGCAGCTGACCAGGAGCTCCCAGTGGGATCTTCCATACATAGCAGAATCTCAGGTAGAAGTAGAGAGGTTCTTTATCTTTGTACTGGGCACTGGTGCGACCACTCTAGAATATTGTGTCCAGTTCTCGTGTCCACAATTTGAGACAGGTGCTGATAAATTTGAGAGAGTTCAGAGAAGAGCCATAAGAATGATTAAAGGACTAGAAAACAAGCCTTATAATGACAGACTTCAGGAGCTCAATCTATTTGGCTTAAAGTGAAGGTTAAGGGATTAGCATAAGGGAACATTATTTGCTAATGGGCTCTTCACTTGAGCAGACAAAGATATAACAAGATCCAACAGCTGCAAGTTGAAGCTAGACAAATTCAGACTGGAAATAAGGTGACTATTTTTAACAGTCAGGGTTTGGAGCAATTTACCCAGGGTTATGATGGATCCTCCACAACTGGTATTTTTTAAAATCAAGATTGGGTGTTTTTCTAAAAAATCTGCTCTAATTTCTATTTTATTTTGAGGGAAGTTTTATCGCCCATATTTAAACAGAAAGTCAGACTAGATGATCAGAGTGGTTCCTTCTGGCCTTGGGATTTATGAATCTGTGACTCGCTGGGGGCGTTTGGAATTTGTCCTTTTTTGCTTCTCTTTTCCTCCTTCCCTCGTATCTCCTCTTTTCTTGTTCCATTTCTTTCTGCTGCTCTTCTTCCTGAGGTGGGTGGGGCTGTGCTCCAGCCGTCATTGTAGGAGGTCCTCACAAAGAGGTGGGGCTGAAATAGTGCACTGACAGAGATCTCCACCAGAGTGATCTCCTATGGTGACTAGTGCTATCTTTTGGCCATCTGTTGAGATTGCTCAGCCTCCAGTCCCTGAGAGTCTCCACACTGATTGGCCGAGTTTGGGGTTCTTGCTGAATTAATAAGGAGAAGACTCAGGTCATTGTTGGCTGAGTGCAGTGACGTCTAACACTCAAGTCAATGTCATTTGTCTCTAACACGAGATAATTTTTGAAGACTACATCCAATTGATTCCAAAATTTCAGGGAATGTCTAGGCATCAGTGGGAAGAATCTTCTTGATTTTGGTGACAACTGGAAAACAACACCACCACAAAACCCTGGTTTCCACACTGTGCCCCTTAAATTGGTGCTGTGATTTGAGGGGCATTGTGACTTTAGAGTCAACTCAGCCAGTCAGTGCTAACTCTCTGCAAGTGATTTGCATAATTCAACCCCATTGATTAAAAGGAGTCAAGCAAATTAACTTGCGGGTTTCAATGGGAGAGATGACCAAGACAGGCAGCAGGTTTAGGGTTTATGCTCAAGGTTATTGGAGTGAGTGAGCGATGGGTGGGTGAGTTACCTCTGATGTCACAATGTTACTGCTCAGGCTCCTCTGCCAACAGCGCCACATGGGCAGTGACTGTCAGGGGGAAGGTTTTGTTGATCTGAAACTTATAAAACAAGAAGAGCAGAAGAGGCATGGCTTAGACAATTTGTCAATAAAATGTAGGTTTTGTGGCAGTATCCTCTGCAATTGCTACTGGTTCAGGGACAGACACAGCATTTCTGCTCCTCTCCCCACCTGTTAGCTGGGCCTGCATAAACAAACAAGTGTCCGACCCTCTAGTTAGTCTCTTTTAAGACTGAGGAAATAATACACAACAAATGATTGATACGATGACTTTTGCTGCCTTCTCTCCTTTAATTGAATATGAGCAGTTTGATTCTCATGAATTAAGTAGTTCTTCTAAAATCAAGGTGAATAAAAATGAATGGTTGTTTCAAACCAAAACCCCAAAAAGTGGTTTTTAAATGAATAAACTGAAAGGAAGAAAATATTCTCTGTACTTTGCAAGGAAGCTACTGCTGTCCAAAGCTGTGTTAGCATTTCAGCAATCTTTGGTGCCAGGGGCTTAGCCATCACTTCAATGGTTTGACTGTCTTAAAAACTTAGCAATGAACATGCTTCACTTAATGTTATTTTTCTCTTCTTTTTGAATTATGTTCAGGGATTGTCATAAATTTAGCCCTTAACATAGGTTGTCAATTTCAAATTTAATTTTAAGAATATTAGTTTTAATAAACAAACCTGTGGTTAATTTAATTACAAATCCAGTTTATATTTTAAAAATCATCTATTTTTATCTACCCAGATGAGTAGCTCATCTCCAAACCCAGGAAGGGCTGATCCTCCTCAATCCAAACTGTAGAATGGGCTCCTCTCTCTGTACTGGGCTGAACTGAAAGCCATGATCCAAACACTCCTCACTCTAGGAATTTGGATCTGACCTTTCATGGTCCAGTGCTCCATAGCACTTACAGAGTGGCTTTTCCTGGGTAAATCTCACAGTGCTTTACAATAGTGGGTAAGTATTAGATCCCCATTTTACTGCTGGGGACTGAAACACAGAGAGGGGGAATGGTTTGCCCAAGGTCCCATAACTCAACAGAAAAAACACCAATGAAAGTCAGGAGGCCTGACTCCCAATCCCCTGCCTCAGTCACTCCAGCAGGTCACACTCCCTCTCAGAGCCAGGGAGACTGGGAATAGGGTCCTGCTTGCAATTGCCATCTCTGAAAAGCAGTGTTCCTTTAGTGGTTAGTGCCAGGGCCTGGACACAGGACTCCTGGGCTCCATCCCTAGCTCTATCACTGACTCCCGGTGCGACCCTGAGGCAGTGGCTTCCCCTGCCCAGGCCACAGTTTTCTGTCAGTGAAGTTGGAGTCCCTTCCTTACAGTCCTTGGCTTGTCAGGCTTCAGGAATGTGTGAGAGATGCTAGGAGACCTTGAGACGGGAAGCGTCCTGCCCGTGGTATGTCAGTTTTCTGGACACCTGGCTGCTAGCCTGAGTTTATCCATCCTTTGGCAATAAAACATAGTCTTCTTTTCACAGCCACTGTTCGTCTCCTGGTTTCTACAACCTGCTCTGCTGGCAGGTCATTGTGCAGCTCCCTTTCCAGCCCACCTTGGAGCGAGGAAGAGGGCAAGGGACAGACCAACGCTGAGCATCTGCCACCCCGCACTGTGCGATCTAGAGCAAGTGAAAGGCATGTAGCATTTCCTCAGAGGCTTCCTGGTTCTGCTTTGGGGGAGGCAGAAATGGGGAGGGGGAATCTCCTCCCAGTGAGACTAGATTTGATAACACAGCCCCCTGCAGCCCTTCGCTCTGGGCCTGGTGTTAGATATAAATAAGTAAGGAATGTTGGTACTGTTTAATGTGTTCAATTAGCTGTCTTAATTGCATTTATGAGGTAATGTTATGTGAATCACTGGTTTTAATGAAATCTAACATGGAGTATATGAACTGCGACCCTCAGACTCCATCTTTGTAAGCTGACTTATTTACAGTTAAGACACTGGATTCCCCTGGCTCAAACCGGACAGAAACAGCTTTTCCCTCCAGAGCGAGCCTCCAACATTCCATTCCCTCAGACCTTTGCCCGCCATGGAGACTATATAAGATCTTGCTCAGTGCCTGCGCAGGGCTGTCCATTCCAGTGGCAGCACATGTACGGTCGGGTCTTCCCACCGCTCCAGAGCCAGTGAGAAGAAAACCATCCATCCCGTAGCGAGACTGAGGAAGGATTGCCATCCCCACCACAGCAAATCTACCTTACCTGTGAAGGGTCCTGCTGCTTTCCTGGTGATCAGCATCCCAGAGGGTCTCCCCATCTGCAACAAAGTCCATCAGTTGTCAGGACTCCCCAATGGTCCTCCTCAAAGGCTCCCAATCAGCCGGAGAGTAGAAGGTCCTGGGTCTTGCAGCCGTATATTGTGTCTACTGCACCTAGAAATAGTAGGGAAAGGTTTCTGTATTGGGGTATTGTTTGTTGTTTTCTTGAATACCAAGGGAGGTTTTGTGGGTCTCAGCTTCAAGCTCCTAAATCAGTCACTGATTCACTGTTTGTTTATGCTTGTGTTTCTCCCCCTATTTTATCCAGTTTCTGTACCTTTACCCTTAATACACATACCTTTGTTTGTACTATATTACCTTGTCTTCTCTTTATTTTCACTGCACCACATATGAAGGGAAGGACACACCTATTGTCAGCTAATCTAACTGGTGACAGACACGGAAGAGAGTCGAGTCTGCCTTTCTGAGAAAAGGGATTTTCCTTTTCTATTTCCTCCTCCTCTACTATTTCTAGGGTTTTCCCTTTTGAAGCGTTACCTTATTCCCCTTGAGATAACATTGGGCAGCATATTTCTTGCAGGGTGTTCTCCAGAACCATCTCCAGTATGGTGGAAATAGCCCAGCAATAGGGCTCCCAGCCCTTCCCTTGTAGGAGATTGTTCCCCAGGCTGAGAGTCTCTAGGGGGGTCAGACCCTGCCAGCTGCTGAACACCCATAACCGAAATCAGTGGGAACTGAGGGGGACTCATGCCTCATAAATTGGGACCTTGTGAAGTTTAGCTGGGGACGAGTTCGCAGGGCAAGCTCAGACTCCTTCCCAGGTTCTGTTCTTTCTCTAGCCTGGGAAGGCCTGTGGTCTGGGGGGGAGGAGGGAGCTGCTTGTCCAAACAGACTGAAAACCCCACTGCTCTGAAAGGATGACTCCCCCGGTGTCACAGTGCCTCAGTGGGGAGGGGGAACTTCGGGAGCAGCCTGTGCTGTGAGCTGCTGCCAGTGTGTGTAGATTGCAGTCCCTGAGCCCCACGGTAGGGCGTGCAGTGAGGGGGAGTTGCCACCATGGAGAGGAGGTGGGGATGGAGCAGGCAGGCCCATTAGTGAGAGGTTGCCTGGACCCCAGACTCATGGCTGCTCCCCACTCAGTTCCAAGATGGAGAGGCTTAGGCAGGTGCTGGGAAAGAAGGCTGTGCAGGTGGCTCCAGAGCCAGTGAGAAGCAGCTGCTGGCTTCCCTAGGAGAGCGGCCCCTCTGTCCCCGCTGGCAGGGAAGCATCTTGTGCCCAGGCCATGCTGTGGAAGTGCCTGGCGTTCTGGAGGAGGAAGACACCAACTCCCATAGCAGGCCCTGAGTCACCTTTTGGGCCAACATGGAGGTGGCCCAGGGTGCAACTGTGCAGGAGGGACCAGGACAGGGCAAGAGCCGGGCAAGTTGGCTCTGGGGCTTCCTCTTCAGGAAGCAGAGGAGCCAGGAGCCCAGCACCAGGGCCCAGGAGGAGCTATCCCCCCGCCTGGCCACTGCTCTAGCACCAGCAACTCCGCCTACTCCCAATGGGCCAGAAGCACCTCAGAGGAGTGTGAGAGCCCTGAGGCTGAAGGCTCCCCCAGTGCAGGTGAGGGGAAACCCAAGGGAGAAGGACTGGGGTAGGGGGGCTAGTAACATCGTGTGCCCATTGGTTCCCTAAGTTGTCAGTCCTCAGTCATGTGAGCCCCACTGACACCAGTGGGCGTGGCACAGCCACGCCCGGCGCAGGGCATTCTGGGAGGAGTCAGGGGAGCTGCCTCCCGGGCCCCTGATGATGATGGGGGGTGGCCTGACTGCCATGGGGCCCTGAGGCTGATGAGGCTGAGGGCGTCTCTGGGAGGAGCAGGGTGTGGCCTCTCTGTCATGGGGTTCGTTACAGAGGAGGGGGGCACATTAGCCCTTCTCTCTCCACTGCACCCCATCCTTCCCCTCAGCAGCAGCAGGAGTCATTCTCTTTCCTTCTCTGCCTGGCATTTCTCCCATGTTATCTGGGACCCCCAAGAAGGGGTGTTTATCCCACACAGGCCAGGGTCTCCTCTCTCCACAGACATGTCCCAGTTACAAACCCAGCCTGTGCAGGAGGACACTGTGGTTTTGGGCTTTCCCTGTCCAACCCCATGGAGGACCTGGGCCCTAGAGCAGGTTTGGGTGGGGTGGGGAAGTCCCTACCTAACAGGTTCTCTCTTCCCCAACCCCAGTCCTAGCGGGTGCAGGACACGGCCAAGCAGCTCCGCTTCCTGCACGCTATCCCCACTCTGTGCTTCTCCACACAAAAGCAGGGGCAGGACACCCCGGAGCTGCACTGCTCCAAAGCAGCCCTTGTGGAGAGCATTGCAGTGACTGAGACCCCGTGCCCGGCCCCTGGGGGGAGGGAGCCAGACATGGGATAAAGAGAGGCCCTCCCTGGGCCAGTGGGGGGAGATGGTGGGGCTGGAGGTGCCAGCAGAGGACAGGGATTCCTGGGGCTGAGGATTGGGGAGCAGGGAAAGGGGAAATTCTGGCACTGTTCTGGAGCTGACCCAGTGGTTATTAGGACTGGAATTGCTATTTTCAACAGCCATTGCTTTTTTTTTTTTTTTTTTTTTAAGTTTTAGTTTTATTTGTTTAAAAGGAAGACTGTGATAGTGCATTCCCCATAGAAACAAAGAATGGAACAAAAGAATAATAAAGGCACCTCAACTTTTCCTCATTTATGTAGGACAGTCTTATAATATGCATCCAGATATCCTCCAGTCACACAAGCTGAAAATTGTTCCACTTTACTGCAGTTCTGTAACCATATGGGAACCAATCCTGTCTGTGTTCTGTGCACATCCAAAATTCCTGCTGAATGACCTGCCCTGAGAGCGAGTTACCAGTGACCCAGGGCTGGGGCAGCAGGAGGGTGCAGTTGCGGGGGAGGGAGGGGGAGAGCCCAGGGCTGGGGTGGGGGGCAGCCAAAATTTTTTTTGCTTGGGGCAGCAAAAAACCTAGAGCCGGCCCTGGCCACCTGTATGTTCTGCCAGGATGTCCCCCATTGACGGTACTACATTCAGACTGGGACAGCTCCGTAGCAGGGCACTTTGAGTGCCTCAAAACCTCCTGCCTAACCTCCTGCTTTGTTTGATGGTGCCGGATGTGGGCTGAAATTCAGACATATGTTTGTGACTTCTGTGACTTCTTTGCTCTTACCAAGGCACCACACACCAAACTTCTTGGCACCTCATGCCTCTGGAGACCCTGCCCCAGCCATGGGCAGCCATTGCCAGGGATTTCATTGTAGAACTTCCTGAATCAAATGGCCACATGGTTGAAGTGATTATCATAGAATTGACCAAGATGGCATGCTTCATCCCCCTGTGACTGCGTGCCTTCTGCTTAAAGGACAGATCAGCTCCAAATTTGCCAACGACCTCTTTTTTTGCTAACTATAGATTTCCCCCCGATTTCATCGTACACTAGCAGTGGCCTCTCCAAAATTCCTGGCTAGCAATCTGGTTCAACGAATCCACCACATTCAAGAAGAACTAAGGGTGCACCTTGAGGACACTAGAAAGGTCTTCGAATAGTATGCAGACTACCAATGACAGGAGGGGCCAGTCTTCTCAGTAGGGAAACAATTTACTGAAAGGAGGTACCAAGGGTTTGGCACTGACTGAATCCGTAAACTTCGTCTGTGGCAGCAGTTCCTGCCCCATCCCACTTCCTTGACCTTCTGATCCCATCCTCTTCCCCTGGTTGTAGGGAGCAAAATCTGGGTCCATATCTTACAGTCGTTTAAAACTGGGAGCTGTAGTGTAGGTCACATGCCTGCTACTAGTTGTGAACCCTATATGGGAAATTGGATGTAAGGCTTTCTGCCTCTTAGGATATGTTTGCGCTACAGCTGCTACGCATGTCCAGGTGTGCCCCAACTCCCTATTGTCCACACTCAAACCTTTGAACCGCACATCTTGAGGAAAGTAGATCTCAAGCTGGCTAGCTTGTCTGATGGGTGTGGGTAAGTGCACAGGTGAGCTGTGGCCCACCCCCATAGCTGCCCACTTTGCAGTGTGGATGTAGTGAAGATGCGGGTTCCTGGTCTCGAGTCGGAACAGTCCTCCACTGCAGTTCCCACAGTTCGCTGTACCCATATCATCCTGACCTATCTATTACCTTCCCAATCTCCCTGTGTGCACCAGAAGTTACATGCTGCAGCCTCCAAACTCACAGCAGCTTAAAACGACCACAATCCTGTGAGCAGCTCGTTGGCGGGAGGAACACACCAAGATTATAATCAATAGGTGGCAGGATTCTAGCCGTGACCACGGTTTCTCTCACAGCAGCAGCACTACACAGCTGTATGTCGCAGAGCCAAAGGCTGGCGGAGCTGGACATTGAGCATTCTGCTGTTCAGTGCTGAGAGAGAACGAAACATTTGAAGCAGCATCAGAAGGTCCAGGACTCCAATAAAAAGTCAGGAAATGCACCCTGCATGTGCCCTTCCTATTCAGATCTAGATTGGGCGCTGTCAGTGTTACAGACGGGTCACTTAAAATCTATAACATGCAGGGGAGAAATGAAACCTAGGCCTCAAATCCTACCCCTTTTTACGAGATCGAACCCTCCATTTCTGTCAAAGGGTGTATTTAAAATCAAAACTGATTAATACAAAACAGGTAAATAACATAAACCAGATAACATTTATTAACTAACACCTTAATAACAAAGATAATAAGTTTGGCAGTTACCAGGTCCCTAACAAGCAAAGATAGTGGCAGGAATAAAAGAGGAGAGAAAGAGAGGAGGGTGGGGGAAGGTAAGATCCCTTCACAAGGTCAGTCTCTCTCCTAGTCTTCTGCTTATCTTCCAGAGATTACCCCAGTTGGGCAGGGTGAGTGCGGTTTGCTGCTGCTATAACGGGCAGTGTGTGTGGGTAAGGGCAATACAAGGGCCTTGTCTGCCTCTGAAGTGGTGGAATAGGCAGCAGCACCTTGATTGCTCCGCCCGAGCTGGCCCTGAGTGGCCTGCAACGAACTGACAGCCAACTGTCAGGCTATTGACAGCCAACTGTCAGCCAACTGACTCTTTGCACACAGCCCACTTCTTCCGCTGCACACGGCACCAAAAAGGGAGGGGGGACTCTCTCGCTCTCTCTGTTACTAGGCAGAATAGATATCATAGGACAACCAAAAGTTACACAGAGCAACTCACAGAAAACAAGGGAATGAACTTATTAAAAAAGAAAGAAAGAAAAAGGGAGTATTATCCCTACATTGAGGGCTCTCAGCAGAGAGCCTATCATGACACATGCCATTTTGCTGAACCATAGCAGGCTCATTATCAGACAGGATAACGAGGATGATGCTGCAGCTGGGAACAATGAAGATCCTGCAGGCCAGGACGTGGTCATCAAATTATATCAGGAGGAGCAGTTTGGAGAAGACGTCAGTGAAAACCCTAAAGAGGGGGATGCACCTGGCCAGAGACTGGAAGTCCAGGCTGGTAACTGCAACTGCAACTCTCCTACCCCCCACACCCATTTTTTTCCTGGATAAACTGTACTTTCAAAACTCATGACTTTATAAGTTATGGCCAAATAATTTACTGTCCTGGATAATATGCCATGCTGTGTGTGTGCCTGTGGTATAGTGCAGCTGCCATGCCAATTTCCCAGCCTGTCCCCTCACCATCCGTCCTCCACCTTCCCCTCCCCTCCAACCAGCCTCTGCTGTGCACAGCAATCCAAAATGGATGTTTTTTCAAGAATTCAGAGTCTGGGCTGTATGGTTTGTGCTAAAGCCCACAGTCTTTAGAAAGTTCACAAACAGAAATCAGTGGCCCTCTATATCCCCCCATTTCACGGCAGGCAGACAGGTGGGGGTGGAGGGGTCGAAATGCTGCTTGGATGAATGCTCTCCATCCTAGCTCAGGCTTTGGTTGATTTCCTTCATTTTCTCCCAATCCCGGTAGCTTGTTCTAGGAAATTTCTCATGCAGCATGAATTGTTGATGGTCTTTCAGGTGAACTGGGAGTGCAAAGCTACTAGGGCCCTACCAAATTCACGGACCATTTTGGTCAATTTCACAGGCAGAGGGTTTTTTAATTAGTCAATTTGAACATTTCAGATGTTTACATCTGAAATTTCACAGTGCTGTGACTATGGGAGTCCCAACCCAAAATGGGATAATGGGGCGGGGGAGATCAAAAGTTGTTTGCGGGGGAGTCACAGTGTTACCCGGGGTTCTTTCAACCCAAAGCTCTTGGTAACTTTTACTCTATGCGAGGTGGTTTCAGGAAATAAATCAGGGGAGACATGGCCGTCCAACCGATAGATGGCTGGCACAAACAGGACAACACGAGAGTGCTTTCACTTAAAGCGAAACTTTACTAGTCTCAAGCACTTACGTCCACAACAAGTTAGTAAAACACCCCCGACCATTGATAATTACCGAAGCTGAGTGTGGCTCTCGAGTGGCACAGCGGCAGCCCACGTGCTGGTGGGGAACACAACATGCATCCAGGGGGAGTCCAGTCCTGAAGAGTCCTGCTACCTCAAACTTTCCCCCCTTATTTATACATTTGTAATAGAATGACATGTCCCTTAAAGAAACCTTGTTAAGCAAGTCATTTCAATGGTCAAGCAAGAAGCTTCCTTCTGATTATTGATTAACCAGGTGTGGGGTTTTTCCAGAGTTTGCAGCCTTGAGGCCCCAATAGACATTCCTGCTCTTCTAAAATGCATGTATCAGCAACTTCAACACAATTCTTATCAGGAAGGTCAAGCTGCCCTTTCTGTGGCACCCAAAAACCCCCTCCCCTCCTGCCTTGGTCAAGCTGAGACTGCTTTTAACAATAAGCCATAGTGGTTTCAGGCACTTTACTGGTTTGCCAAAATCTCCCCCTACAACAGCATTGCCCCCCTCACTTCTGTGCTGCCTTCAGTGCTGGACTCTGAAGGCAGCAGCCACTAACCTTCCTGAAGCTAGAGGAGGTTCCCAGATGTGGAGGTGGGTCCCAGCTGGTGGGAGCGCCTTAGCTGGGGGCTCCTAGCTACTAGTTCCCTGGAAGATTAAAGCAGAGGCCCTGGCCAATTTCGGGGGCCCCAGAAAAATGGGCACCTGAGCCCCAGCAGGAGCCACAGGGGTAGTAAGCCCCAAGCCCGGGCAGCCAAAGCCCTGGCAGAAGCAGATTGGAGGGTGGAAGCCCCAAGCCTGGCACCCCAGCCCCAGGAGGGATAGCTCACTGGTTTGAGCATTGGCCTGCTAAACCCAGGGTTTAGGCACAAACCCAGGGTTGTGAGTTCAATCCTTGAGGGGGGCCATTTAGGGATCTGGGGCAAAAAAAAAAAAAAAAA
>NW_020664932.1:0-8031 GCF_002925995.2 Terrapene triunguis
CCTGTTCATGCTCAGAAGCAGAGGCTCAAAGGCAAAAGTTAACTTCTCTGGGAGTTTCTGCTGTTTCATGAAACTCAAGTGAGACCAAAGACTGAGGCCTGGTCTACACTAACCCCCCAAATCGAACTAAGATACGCAACTTCAGCTACGTGAATAACGTAGCTGAAGTCGACATACCTTAGTTTGAACTTACCGCGGTCCAGACGCAGCAGGCAGGCTCCCCCGTCGATGCCGCGTACTCCTCTTGCCGAGCTGGAGTTCCGGCGTCAACGGCGAGCACTTCCTGGATCGATTTATCGCGTGTAGACAAGACGCGATAAATCGATCCCAGAAGATCGATTGCTTGCCACCGAACCAGCGGGTAAGTGTAGACATACCCTGAGAGGCAGGGTGACTTCATGGGCTGAGCTCAGGGCTGGGAGCCAGGATCGCCATGTGCAGAGGATCTGTGTGTTTCCTTGACATTGAAAGTGTCTCTGTTAGTTTTTAACATGAGCTGTTCCAGCTTAAGCTAAAGGGACAACGCCCTTTAGTACTCCTTGTACCAGGTTCATATCCTCCACAGATGGAGCACAGAGGGGGATGCTCTACACACACTGGCAAGTGGGTTTCACTTGCAATGAAGGTTTTGTCTGTCTATGGCTCCTTTCAGAAATTGCAGTGGTGGGAACTGGGGAGCCACAGAATTGTCAATGGGGAAGAGCTTGGAAATTGGTCTTCTCTTCCATGGAGACAGGTTATGGACCTAGAACCCAGGACTTCATTATCCCTCTCTTGAATTGTGAGGAAGATGGGACTTTGAGCCATGACTGACTCTTGACCCCAACATCCCAGTTTGGGCCCTACTCCTATGAGCCCCATGATGTACACCCACATGGGGCCCAGCTCAATAGCCTCATTGTATCCGGCCCTGCTGGCTGCCTTGTTCTATGCTGTGGTTCCACAATTATTAGAGCCTGAGGGCCAAGGATATAAATTGTTCCCTTGGGTAAGTGGTAGGGAGGATATTTTTCAGGAAAAAAAAATCCTTGCGCTACAATCTTAGTGTTGTGGGTTAGATCTTTCTTATTGTTAACTAGGAGCTACCTGGGACAAAGGCATCTGTGTGGGGAAGAGCAAACACAGGTGGTTGCATCAATTAAGGGCATGGCTACACTTGCAGATGTAGAGCGCTGGGAGTTAAACCAGCCCTCGGAGACCGCAGCAGGGAAAACGCTGCCCTGTGTTTACACTGTCAGCTGCAAATGCACTGGCGTGGCCACATTAGCAGCTCTTGCAACGCCACAAAGAGCAGTGCATTCATGACAAGCGGAAGGGGCTAATTTCTGGAGAAGGGACTAGAAATCACAACTGCATTAAAAAGGCAAGAGGAAAAGCAACAAAGCAGTCTGCAAAATCCCCAAGATCCCTGAGAATCCGAGCTAGGGAGATTCCTTCTCCACCCCAAATCAGGTGATAAATAGTGCTTGGAGCATGTGAGCCAGACGCACCAGCCAGGCATCTAGAAAAAAGGATTCTCTGGGCCACCGCAAAGCAGTGGCTCACCCCATCTAGTGCCCCAGCTCCAGCTGAGGCCAAAATCTGATGCTTCAAATGAAGGGGAGGGGAGAAACAGAATCCATCAAACCAACTGTGCATTGGGGAAAAAAGTCCTACCTGACACCTGCAGGCAACCAGCTGAAGCCCTTTGATTAGATTTGTGTAGGTTGTTTGTTGCTTTGAAATCTATTTTTAAATGTTCGTTCCAATTGCTTAAAACATACTTTGTTTTAAGGTGGGCGTTGGTCAATGTCACCGGTCACTGGTGCCTGAAGCCCAGTTGGACCTGCAGGGTGATAAGCAGTTGGTATGTGGGATATATGCAGGATAGAGTACCTAGGTCCTGGTCTGAGAGTGGAAGGAGTGTGAGATTCTTCCCTGAGACTGATGAGGGCAAGAGGCTCAACACCTGAGGTGGGTGCTTTCAGAGAGACCAGAGAGTAGGCAGAGGTGTCTCTAGCCCATAACCAGTTCTACCGTTGGCACGGCCATATGACAGTGTCACCTATCAGAAAACTACTGAAGGTCCTAACAACAAGGATCCCGGGAACAATTTCAAGTCATGAAAGATGAGATGTGGCCTAATACCCCTTGACTTCAAAGGGAGGAGATCGGGCGCCTGAGCGATTGCTTTAGGCACTGTTCAGCTAGGAAATGTCTGGAAAGTAGAGGACCGTCTGGTGATGTAGGCTTAGGAGGTGGAAGGTTTGGTGCCCCAGATTTCTCTCATCAGTACTTCTTATAACAGGACAATGCACAGAGTGAAGCACTCTGAGAGAAGTGAATGGGGCCAATTTCATCTAGTGGGTCTGCAGCAGACCCACGAATTAAATGTAGAACTCATGATCCATATGGTCTGGCCAGCATGTCTTCTAACAAATCAGAGAAGCCCAAGTGATTGCAATGGACACAGGGACTTTTGCTAGGGGATTTGGGGCATCTGAGCCCAGCAAATGTACCCCTGGGAAGGAGCTGTGTCCTTAACAATATGAACACAGGGAAAAGGGGGCCTAGCATAAACTTTCAACCCTATCATCTACATTCTGAGGAACAAAGAGGTGAAGGGGGTCTTCAGAAAAGTTGTGCTGCAGAATGTAGGCATGATTTAGGCACTTAAATAGCTTTGGAAAACTAACCCTTAGGTCCCTGGGCAACATTTTCAAAAGTGTCAAAACCCCAGATTTTTAAAGGTATTTACATGTGGTGGAATTTTCAAAAGCACCTTGGTGCCTAACATCTATTGAAATAAGTTTTAGTTTTAGGAGACTAGATGTTTTTCAAAATCCCACGAGGTGTCTAAATATCTTTAAAAATGTGGCCCTGGGCACCTAAATAGATTTAAAAAACTGGCCCTAAGTGATTTAAGAGCCCCACCAACTTTCAATAGGACCTAGGCTCCTACGTCACTTACACACTTTTGAAACTTTTCACCCTAAATCCCACGGAATTCACTTAGGCCCTTACTCTAGTGACCTTCTTCTATGATTGGCAGATAACTGTAAAAAGCAAATGCAGCCTTAAGGAACTCCTCCTTGTGTCCCCGCATTTTGATGTCAGGTGCAAAATTCTAAATCAAAGGGTCATAGATTTTACATACATACACACATAGGTCTGAAAGCACTTTTCAAAGCAGGTTAATATTGCAGCTTTTTGAAAACTTGTCAGTGGAACTGTGTTCACTTGGAAACTGCAAGTTCAATGAAATAAACACTTTTCTTGGGAACATATTGATTTTTTAAGGGAAATTAGCAAAACAATTTGTTTCAATTTGCTCAAAATGTTTCATTTTAAATTTATCATTTGAATTTTAAGTTATATTATAATTTATGTATATTGTATACATTATACTATAATGTATAACATAATGTAATATAATGAGAAAGGCAACAAGAGACATTTGAATCTTATAAAAACATTTTGTTTCAATAAGGTAATTCTGATGATTCTGAAATGAAATATTTTATATAAAAAAATCAGTAAATGTTAATGTTTCATTCTGACTAGAGATGAAAGGACATTTCTGGAGTTTGCATGGAATGGAAATTCCATTTCCCAACAAATTTCAGCTGGTGTTATTGTCTCCATTTCAAGATGGGGAAACTGAGGCACAGGAAGGGGACGTGGCTTGTACAAAGTACCATAATTAACAAGTGTATTGCTGGCACTAGAACCCTGTCAAAATGTCACTTGAAATTGAACAGTTTTCATTTTGAATTGACATTTTGAAATGAAATATTTCATTTTCAAACATTGGAACTAGAACTGATTGAAAATTTTCTAACAGAACGGTTCCATAGGAACGAGTTGATTCCATTAAAACTGTTACAGGAAACAAGGCAGGCTGGCTGGCTGTTTTTTCTATTTTTTCTCTATGAAATTTCAGAATTTTGTTCTGGAAGATGTTCTGAAATGTTTATTTATTTTTTGTTCTGATTCAGAGTAATAATAATAACAATGAGGAAACTTTGGAAATTACCATAGAACAGGAATTCTGGGTTCTGACTAGCATTAGTTTTGATCAGAATGAAATGTTTGGCCATTTCTGAGTTCTCCAGCAGCCCAACTGGAAGGCTCTTGCTAATTTCACTTTCTGGCTACAGGGTAAACGTGAACATCGGCAAGCGCCTTCCAGGCAGGCAGACAGGGAGCCGTCATTGCAATTTTCCTGATGGAAAATCAATTGTATTTTCCAATTTTGAATTTTTTGAGGGAATTGGGGACTGTGCCTTTAAGGGCTGAGCTTCCTAGATGGAGAATCTGGGGAGAAGGGGCACATTGAGAAGCTCTTGTTGTTATGCTCAGACAGCTGGAACTGGAAACAGAATGAAGCAGAGCTCTTGCAGTCTCCTTCAGCACAGAGGGATCAGTGAACAACTCAATATTTTCATGGAAAATTTTGATTTTGTGAAGGGAATTTTACATTAGAAAATTGTTCCAGTGGAGAATTTCCAACCAGCTGTACCCAGAACTCATGGAGAGCCTATGGACTCCAGTGGGAAGAAGATTGGGGTATAGCCGGGGTATAGCATCTAGGCTTACTCGGGCTGAGAGACAAAACATTCCCCTGAGCAGAAATGCATCCACATGATAGAAAAGCAGAGATGGGCCCAAACCAAGACTCTAATCCACGCTGGGATCCCAAATTCCTCAACTTTCAAGAGAAGAGCTTTTGGATCTGAGGTCATGGATCTGCCTAGTCACTACAAAACCCACCAAAACCCACCACTAGCTGGATGGGCAGACAATGTCCCCACTGCTGGTTGGCACAATCTCTGTGGAGATGCAGGTCATGAATGTGTTCTGGAGACTGAACTCACCTTTGCACTGTCCAGATGGGCATCACAGGTCCGAGCTGTCTGACTGGTCCTTCAAAAGACTGCCCAGATGGAGATAATTAGTGATAGCTCAGTTGAATGGAAATCATGAAATCAATGGGAGTTAGGCACATCTGAGGACCCCAGTAGGAACCTAGCTGAATATTTAGGTGTCTAAATACCTAAAACTTTAGACAGTTTTCCACATTTGACTCCTCATCTCCTCCATTACCCAGTGGAGGTTTATATCAGGACGTGTCATCGCTCCTCAGGACACTTTTTCAGGCACAATCTCTTCCCATTCATGTCCCTGTGTTTAAATTCTGCAGAGTGTGTAAAGGCTGTAACGTCAGCCCAGGGATTCAGGTGTCAATAGGAAGTAGAGCACGCAGGCCATGTGGGGAATTCCCCAGGCACAGCGCCCACTGGGAGCACAGAGCTGTGATTATCCTCAGTCGGCATTGCAGAGGATTCAGTAGAAAAACACTTGAGATTGGGCCAAATTCACCTGGTGAGAGTCCACTGGATTCCAGGGAGTTACACCAGGAATGGATTTGGCTCTGTGGGCTTATGGAGGAAATTGTATGCAGCATGTTGTACACTCAGGGCTGAAACAAGACATTTTATTGGGTGCAGACTATACACTGATAAGACTGAATGACCTGCTTTTGAGGACAAAGGGCTTTCTTCCATGCCCCCTCCCCTGCCTGTTTTGTTTTCCTTCTTCGTCAAACAGCCAGATCAGCAGCCCAAGAGGCAGAGAGAGTTGTAATTTTCAAAGGAATCAGGAATGCACAACTCCCACTGAAACACTGTGGGAGTTGGGTGCCTAAATCCCTTAGGCTCCTTTGAAAACCTCAAAACTATTTTTCAAAAGAACATGTAGAAGAAGAGATTGTGGCTAGATACACTTCCTCCACATCCTCCTGCTCCTTGCCAATGTGTGCCAGTCCTGCCTGCAGGAACCCCTTTTCTGGGTGACAGGAGAATCCATTCTCCAACATCCATGGCTCCTGTCTGATCATCAGCAAGAGAAGAAACTAGTGAATTTTGTTTGCAAAATCCCCAATCTCCTCTGCCTGCATGGATGAGGGAGAGGACTCATGCTTTCCCATGGTTATTCTGGCTAAAGGCAGAAAATGGAGCACCAAACCTTCTGGTCTCTCTGTGCTGCTGTCACAAATAAAACTGGTTGAAATTTTTTTGTCAAATCTGTTTTTTGATGGAAAATTCAGTTTTTAACCACGCAGATCTTTTTGTAAAAAATGCCCGCTATCTCTGGAAAACCAACACCCTAACCCGCAATATTTTTTGTCTGAAAATTTGAAACTTTCAGGTGAAAAGTGAATCTGTCTACTTGGAAATGCCACCTCAGTGTCTCATGGGAGATGTAGTTTGCTTGCCTTGTGGTCATATTCTCCTTTATGGGCTGGAATCTCTAGCCAGACTACATCCCCTCATGATGCATTGCAGCTGTGGGACTCCCATGATGCACCACAATGACTTAGGAAGAAGGAATCCCTAGGTGCAGATGTTGTCCAGCCAGGGAACCTGTCCCATAGAGAACGGGGGTTTGAGGCACACGAACTGCAACTCCCATGAGACACGGCAGTGGTATTTCCGAATAGAAATTTATATTTTCAGTTGAAAGTTGTGGGGAGGGGTTGTTTGTCATAAAGTCAAAATTTTCTAAAGAAAAAACAACACATTTTCTGCCCAGACCTAGTCAAAAAGGACTCATTGCTCAATGGATAGACTGGGGAGATCTGCAGACAAGCACCTACCTCCCCTGTGGGGGGTGAGGAGGAGCTGGAGCTGGGGTGTAAATAAGGCGAGCTGCAGGCCTCAGCCAGGTTCTCCCCACAGGCCCCTTTTCCCTCCTCAGTCCTTTCTCCTGAGGTGTCGAGAGGTCGCAGCCCGCTCCTTGTAATGTCATAGTGAAAAGCCTGGGGTTTACAGCTCGTTTTAAAACAGAAACTTCTGTGAGAAATTCTGGTATTTTGATGTTTGTTTTCATCTTAGATGGGGTCAAAATAGAAACATCAAAAATTTTCACTGAATGAAAAGTTCTTAAAAATTTGATTGGAAAATGTCAAAACCAAAAATACTAATTTGTTTTCTTTTTTTTACCAAAATAAAATGTGTTGACATGCCAATGAAAATTCTTTCATTTAGAAATGTCAGCTGAAAATGAAAAATATCATTATGAATTAGACCACCTTCTGTTGGTGGAAGAGACAAGCTTTCGAGCTACACAGGTCTTCACATAGCCTGGAAACTTGTCTCTTCCACCAATAGAAGTTGATCCAATAAAAGATATTACCTCATCCACCTTGTCTCTTTCATATCCTGGGACCAACACAGCTATAAAACAACAATGAAAATAATCATTACGAATTGTTGGTTTGTCTTAAAATAACATTAAAATTACATTTTAAGTCAAAATTCCCATTAAAAATATTTCAATTATTTAAAAATTTGGAATTAGCATTTTGAAATGGGAAAAAAACACGTTTTTTAAAATTTGGAAGTGATATTTTGATATAAAAAAGTTCATTTTAAGTGGATATTTCAAACTAGAGAATGGAAAAATTGCAATTAGCTCTTCCTGGGATTTTCAAAGGGGCCAAAATATAATTAGATTCCTACATTCTAATGGACACAAATCAGACATCATGAATGGCAATATACAAAAGCCAGTAGGAGAACACTTCAATCTTCCAGGACATTCTATAACAGATTTAAAAGTAGCCATACTTGAACAAAAAAACTTCAGAAACAGACTTCAAAGAGAAACTGCAGAACTAAAATTCATTTGCAAATTTAACACCATTAATTTGGGCTTGAACAGGGACTGAGAGTGGCTGGCTCACTACAAAAGCATCTTTCCCTTTCCTGGAATTGACACCTCCTCATCAATTATTGGGAGTGGACCACATCCATCCTGATCGAATTGGCCCTGTCAGCACTGGTTCTCTACTTGTGAGGTAACTCCCTTCTCTTCATGTGTCATGCCTGCATCTGTAATTTGCATCTGAAGAAGCAGGTTTTTTACCCACAAAAGCTTATACCCATAGAAATCTGTTAGTCTTTAAGGTGCCACCAGACTACTTCACATTCTATTGAAAACTCATCAGGATTTGAGCAACTAAGAGTAAAAATTTCAGATGTGCCTGAG
>NW_020664933.1:0-7131 GCF_002925995.2 Terrapene triunguis
ATCTAATGATGAGAACTTCTCTCCAGGCAGTCAGTAAAATTTCAACAATTTCCACCCCACCATCAACCTCAGCCTGGACCAGTCCACACAAGAGGTCCACTTCCTAGACACTACAGTGCTAATAAGAGATGGTCACATAAATACCACCCTATACTGGAAACCTATTGACCGCTATACTTACCTACATGCCTCCAGCTTTCATCCAGAACATATCACACGATCCATTGTCTACAGCCAAGTTCTAAGATACAACCGCATTTGCTCCCATCCCTCAGACAGAGACAAACACCTACAGGATCTCTATCAAGCGTTCTTAAAACTACAATACTCACCTGCTGAAGTGAAAAAACAGATTGACAGAGCCAGAAGGGTACCCAGAAGTCACCTACTACAAGACAGGCCCAACAAAGAAAGTAACAGATTGCCACTAGCCGTCACCTACAGCCCCCAACTAAAACCTCTCCAGCGCATCATCAAGGATCTACAACCTATCCTGAAGGACGATCCCTCACACTCACAGACCTTGGGAGACAGGCCAGTCCTCGCTTACAGACAGCCCTCCAACCTGAAGCAAATATTCACCAGTGACTACACACCACACAACAAAAACACCAACCCAGGAACCAAACCCTGCAACAAACCCTGGTGCCAACTCTGTCCACATAGCTATTCAAGAGACACCATCATAGGACCTAACCACATCAGCCACACCATCAGGGGCTCGTTCACCTGCACATCTACCAATGTGATATATGCCATCATGTGCCAGCAATGCCCCTCTGCCATGTACATTGGCCAAACCAGACAGTCTCTATGCAAAAGAATAAATGGACACAGATCTGACATCAGGAATTATAACATTCAAAAACCAGTAGGTGAACACGTCAATCTCCCTGATCACACAATAACAGACCTAAAAGTGGCAATTCTTCAACAAAAAAACTTCAAAAACAGACTACAACGTGAAACTGCAGAACTGGAATTAATTTGCAAACTGGACACCATCAAATTAGGCCTGAATAAAGACTGGGAGTGGTTGGGTCATTACAAAACTTAAACCTAATTTCCCCCATTCTAATTTTCCCCTACTGTTACTCACACCTTCTTGTCAACTGTTTGAAATGGGCCACTCTCATTACCACTACAAAAGTTATTTTTCCTCCCTTGGTATCCTACTGTTAATTGAATTGTCTCGTTAGACTGACCTCACACTTGGTAAGGCAGCTCACATCTTTTCATGTATTTATACCTACTCCTGTATTCTCCACTCCATGCATCTGATGAAGTGGGTTCTAGCCCACGAAAGCTTATGCCCAAATAAATTTGTGTGTCTCTAAGGTGCCACAAGGACTCCTTGTTGTTTTTGCTGATATTAACTAACACGGCTACCACCCTGAAACCTGAACTCCCTGAGGCATTCCTCCTGGTTTCAGGCCTTGGGGATCCCTAATGAGTTGCAAAATACTATTGAGGTTCTCCACTTTGAGGGTTCAAACTTATTTTCTGAAAAGACTAACAATGCTATACATACCCTAAAAGATATTAGGGCTACGTTGCACTCTTTGGAGGTTTACCCACCTGCCCCAAAGAGAAAACAGTTTAAACATCATGTTCAATATAGATTATCTTTCTACCAGCCTAGACATCAGGATGCTGCTAAGAGGCAAACAAAACCTCCAGATGCCTTTGACATCTTCGGCCACGGGATACTCTCACTAGACATCATCAGCTAAACAATTGTTTTGATGGTGATTTTGAGTACCAGCATGTCAATTTCTCCAAGCCCAATACTTCGTTTGGAAATTGTCCCTCTTTTGCAGTACTTGGGCCACCATAACGTCTGACAAATGGGTCCTCAGCACTTTGGAAGAGGGATACATCATACAATTCTGATCCCTTCCTTACCAACCCACCTTCAGGAAGTACAATCTCTTTAGGATATGGGACCTATAGAGGAAGTACCCGTACAACACAGAGGGAAATGATTTTATACCTGCCAATTTCTGATTTTCAATTCTGGACGTGACACAAACAAGTTCATCAAGAAATTGAAGTTCAGGGTGATTTTTCTTTCTTCCATTATCGCTTCCCTGGATCTAAAAGACTGATATGCTTCCCTTGTCTACAAAACACTTATTTTTATGTGGCGATACATCCAGGCCACAAGAAATATTTGAGATCCATGGTCAGAGGCTCTCACTACCAATACAAAGTAGTACCCTTTGGCCTATCATCAGCCCTAAGGAGTAGTGACTGCCCACCTCCTCCTTTCTTGTATGCAGATTTTTCCCTTGTCTGGATGATTTATTCATCTGATGCCAGTCAAAAGAGACAAGAAAAGAACAGTGTCAGGCAAATCCAATTGTTCGCTCATCTCAGGCTGAGAATAAACACAAAGAAGTCAACTTTGCTTCTACTCCAGAAGACAGACTTTATAGGCACCATTCTCACCACATCTACAGCAACAGCCTACCTACCTTGAGACAGGCTCTAGACCAGTGGCTCTCAACCTATTTACCATTGTGGGCTACATATGCAGCTCTCTGTGTTATGTGGGCCGCATCCACACAATATATATACTACCTGTATGGCCCTGATTGGGCCACAAGCGGGCCATGGGTTCTTCGAGAGATGTCCCTTTGGGTGCTCAACTCCAGGTGTTGGTGCGTCCCTGCGTCTTTGCTCGGAGATTTTTGTAGCAGTACTCGTACCGGCCGCGCATGCACAGAGGCTGCCCCCCGCTGTGAGTCTAGCTTAATAGTATGCATGCGTGGCCGGTCTCCTCAGTTCCTTCTCTACCGTCCCCAGCCTGAGACGGAGCTCAGCAGACTCGTTAGGAAATTCCTTTCTCTTGTTACAATTACCCTTCTAGTTAGTTAGTTTGTTGTTAGTTCGTTGTTAGTATAGTTAGTTACCACTTTTATCTGTTTAAAAAAAAAAAAAAATCCTGTCAGCCTCAGCCGCTTCGGACATGCCTGGCTCTACAGGCTTCAAGTGCTGTTCTACATGCAAGGAGGCTATCCCGCTGTCAGATGGTCACTCACAATGCATAAAATGTTTGGGGGAAGCCCACATTCCCCAAAAATGTGCCCACTGCAGCAAACTTAGTTCCAGGGCACGGAAGGACAGGGAGCTTAGACTGAGACTGCTCCTCCTTCAAAAATCTCTGGGGTCAGTTTCAGACCCAGGCGCTGACTCCAGCTCCGCTGCCCGCAACAGCCCCCCTGCCTCAAAAAAGCTAAAAAAATCTACAAAAAAAGAGCAGCCTTCTTCACCAAAGAAGGTTATGAGGCATAAGATTTCTTCAGGCAGATCAACAGTTTCCCTGCCTGTGTTTCCCCTCCTAAGCAACTTTGATGAGCCGGGCTCCTCCGGCACTGCGCGAAAACCGCCTGAGGCTGCGGCGGCAGCGCAAAGCTCCGGTGCCGAGGCTTCAGGCTTTCAGCTGCCTCCCTCTCTTCTGGCACCGTTTGGCACTGCAACGGACTTGGTGCCGACATTCCACAACCTGCCTGACCCTCTGCAGGCTGATGTTGCTCTCCCGGCACCAACCACGGCACCGGCAACCGCGGAGCTGATTGGCAGTGAGCCAAGAAGCAAAACCCCGGCTCAGAGGAATGTTCCCTCACTGCAACTTCCTCCTGCACACCTTTCACCTCATGCAGGAGCCTCAGCACTTCAATTTACTCAGGCAAGAGATCTGTTGGTGTCACCTATCCTGCAGTCTCCCCTGATGAATGCCTGTTTTTCTCCAATGGCTGAGTCAGGGTCTGAACAGCCTTCCTCCAGTGAGGAGGAAACTGGCCCACAGGAGGTTTTTTTCTCCGTATCAAGACTCCCATCCCCAGACCCCAGTCAACAGAGGTTATAGAAAAACTACCTCATCCTAGTCTCAGGATCCTGCCCCTTGGGCGGTGAACTCCTGGATGGCACCACCTATGCCCTACCCACCACCATGGCAATATTGGGCACCATGGGCCTCGTACCCTCGAGAACACACGCGCTACTGCACTTCGACCAGGCGCAACACCGGTCTAGCACCACCACCTGACGAATCTGCCAATGACAACAAGACACCAGGCACCACTGTCACACTTGCAGGATCAACCAAGTCCTTCTCCTATTCCAGTAGAGCCGGAGGTAACGCCTGAAGAAGCCTTACTTCCCACCCCCCCAACACCGTCGGATGACTACGCAAAATTCCAAGACCTCTTTAAAAGAGTTGCCAGTGACTTGAGAATTAACTTGGAGGAAGTCACTGAACAACAGCATGAGTTAACGGACATCCTACAGCCCTCTTCTTCCACTAGGGTTGCATTACCAATCAACGTAGCCCTTTTAGAACCTGCTAAGTCCATCTGGCAGACTCCAGCTACAAGCCTACCTACCTGTAAACAAGTGGACCGGAAGTACTTCATCCCTTCTAAGGGCTCTGAATTCCTTTTTACCCATCCGGCGCCAAACTCGTTAGTAGTAGACGCAGTGAACCAAAGGGCCAAACAACAGTATTCCCGCTCAACCCCAGCCAACAAGGAAAGTAAACGCTTGGACCTCTTTGGTCGTAAAGTATATGCATCCTCAACGTTACAATTCTGTATAGCTAATTATACTGCAGTTCTTGCAAAATATGACCACAGAAACTATAATAAATTCATGGATTTTATTGACGACATCCCAGAACAAAAAAAACAACAATTCACAACTCTGGTTTCCGAGGGACAAATCATATCACGTACCGCTCTTCAAGCGGCCCTCGATGTAGCCAACACTGCAGCAAGATCGACCGCCACAGCAGTGGTCATGCGCCGAGGTTCATGGCTCTCCTCCTCTTTCTTTTCTCGAGAGGTCCAGAGCACCATTGAAGATCTTCCCTTTGACGGTGAAAAACTTTTTGCTTCCGCCACGAACGACGTGCTTCACTCAATGAAGGAGTCAAGGGCAACCCTCCGGTCCTTAGGTCTCCAGACACCTACGACCAGAAGACGGCAATATAGATACCAACCTTACCAACATCCACGCTACCCCGCATATACACAACACTCCCATAGACCACAGGAGCAACAACAACAACAACGCCAGAGACCAAGATTCCAGCGGCGGCGTCCCAATTCTGCGGGGGCGCCTCAACCCCCTCCAACTAATAGGCAGATTTGAAGCCTTGGTCGAGGGTTTAGAAAACAGCGTTCCCACTTCAGCCAGCACACCTATCTTTGGACACCGCCTACGACCATTCTCCCACTAATGGCAGAATATTACCTCCGACAAGTGGGTTATAGAGGTAGTTACAATTGGATATGCCATCCCCTTCCTCTCCTTGCCTCCCACCCACCCACCCTCCCCGTCCCTCTTCAGGGACCCCTCTCACGAGCGACTACTTCTCCAAGAAGTGCAACATCTCCTTCAACTGGGAGCAGTAGAAATTGTGCCAGAACAACACAAAGGGAAGGGTTTTTACTCCCATTATTTCTTAACAGAAAAGAAAACTGGGGGATGGCAACCAATCCTCGACCTCAGGCGGCTCAACAAATTTGTCAAAAAGCAAAAGTTCAAGATGGTTACTCTCACCACCATAATCCCAGCGCTGGAGCAGGGCGATTGGTTTTCAGCCCTCGACCTACAGGACGCCTATTTTCACGTGACTATACACCCGGCCCACAGACGCTTTCTACGTTTTACTCTTGGCTCAACACATTTTCAATACAGGGTTCTCCCCTTCGGACTGTCCACGGCCCCCCGTGTTTTTTCCAAGATCCTAGCCATAGTTACTGCCTACCTCAGAAAACAAGGGGTCGTAATATTTCCTTACCTCAAAGCTTCAATGTTCGACGAAGCTCTCCGATCCACGCGGCTTACCGTCAATTGTTTCCTAGCTCTAGGCCTGCAAATAAACAAAAACAAATCCACATTATGCCCCACCCAACATCTGGAGTTCATAGGGGCATACCTTGACTCCTGGACGGGATTGGCATCTCTTCCACCCGACCGCTTCAACTCCATAAGCTGACTGGCCACAAAAATTCGCAACAGTCCCCAGGTGACTGTCCGAGACTGTCTACAAGTACTAGGTCACATGGCCTCCTGCACTTTTGTCGTCCAAAATGCACGCCTCTACATGAGGTGCTTCCAAGCGTGGTTGGCCACGGTTTACAGACTGAATGTGCACTCTCTAAACAAGACTCTCTCCATACCTTTCCGAGTCAAAGATTCTCTACTGTGGTGGACAGTTCACTCCAACCTCTGCTCTGGAGTCCCCTTTCTTCAGCAGGCTCCATCCCTCATACTGACTACCGATGCATCTCTGACAGGCTGGGGTGCACACATGTCTCATCACACAGTCCAGGGGCTATGGTCTTCAACCGAGACCTCTCTGCACATAAATGTCCTAGATTCGCAATGCGTGCCGTCACTTTCTTCCACTAATCAGGAATCACCATGTACGCATAATGACAGTCAACATTGCATGCATGTTCTATGTAAACAGGCAGGGAGGAGCTCGATCCCACTCGCTTTGCACAGAGGCTATGAAGCTCTGGAATTGGTGCATTGCGAACAACATCCGGGTATCAGCTGCCTATCTTCCCGGAGTGATGAACACCACAGAGGACGAACTAAACAGACGCTTTCCCTGGGACCACGAATGGGAGCTAGACGAGAAAACCATTCACAACATATTCCGCATTTGGGGTCACCCAACCATAGACCTTTTTGCAACTGCAAAAAACAAGAAATGTTCCGACTTTTGCTCCAGAGTGGGACTGGGCAACCATTCCCTGGGAGACGCATTCATGATCCCATGGCACCGAAACTTACTCTATGCATTTCCCCCGATATTGGTTCTCAACAGGGTCCTGATAAAAATACGAACAGACCGTGCCAAGGTGATCCTAATTGCCCCGTCGTGGCCCAGACAACCGTGGTTTCCGTTCCTCACCAGAATGTCGATTCGACCACCAATCTCCTTGCCTCTCATCCCGAACCTCCTATCACAACAACACGGCCGATTTCTCCACCCCAACCTGTCCATGCTTCACCTCAAAGCCTGGTTCCTACATGGTTCTCCCAAAGCTAACTAGATTGCTCTGAACAAGTTCAAAGAGTGCTCCTACATAGCAGAACACAATCTACTCGCAC
>NW_020664934.1:0-65852 GCF_002925995.2 Terrapene triunguis
CTGCTCCTAACTGCCCTCCAGAACCCCACCCCCTACCTAAGCCTCCCTGTTCCTTGTCCCCTAACTGCCCCCTCCTGAGACCCCCCCACCCTAACTGCCCCCCCCAGGATCCTACCCCCTACCTGTACCCTGACTGCCCAAAACCTTATCCACCCCCACACCCCCAGAAAGCCCCCCCCCACGAACGCCCGACCCCTCCCCTGTCTCTTGACTGCTCCCTCCAGAGCCTCCCTGCCCCTTCTCTGACTCCCTGGCCTCCCTACTCTGCCGCTCAGACCAGCGTGCTGGGGAGAAGGAGCAGGGGGAGGAGCTCCAGACTGCCGGTGCGAACGGCCAGCTGGTGATCTGTAAATGCAGGGAGGGAGCGATCTCTGCTGCAGGGGGAAGGAGGGGCTGTCTCTGGCTGTCGGAGCCCGGGGGGAAGTCAGGACATTTAGAAATTCCCCCCGGACGCTATTTTTAGCTCTAAAATCCGGACATGTCTGGGGGAATCCGGACGAATGGTAACCCTAGGTAAGGGCCAGAGCTCCACCCGCTTGCTGCAGCAGATCCAATTGGCTGTTTACACCCTAGATGGCAGATGATTGGGGACGCCAACCAATCTGGGAGGGTCCCCCAGGCAGAGCTGACATGGGGCCCCTTGCTGAGTACCGGGATAGGGCTGTAGCTGTGTCATAGCCGGGTCTGCCCCATGGAGACCAGGGGCACATTAAGCCATGCAGAGCCTCAGCCACAGGCCCGGACTGCCCGCGGATGCGGCGTTTGTTGTGCCGTGCACAAACGGGTTGCTTTGTCTGGAGCGAGTAGCCTGGCCAGCTTTGGGGGGGGTGAGTCAGACTGGCCCCTCTGGCTCTCCAGCCCCGTCTCTCAGGCTGAGCAGCTCAGTGGCCGCAGTTGTGGGGGGCAGGGCGCTGGGGCGGGGTCTCTGCTCTGTGAGCATGAGCAGTGAGGACCAGGCTGGCTGTACAGCAAGGATCTGATGTTTGGCAAGGCTCCCTTCCTCTGTTACCAGTGCTCGGACCGGGGCAGTCTGGAGCCTCAGCCACTGGGGCTGCAGTGGCAGGAGAAAATGTCCAGTCAGATAACATCACGGTCAGGACAACACCCAGCCAGTTCATTCAGGAGGCGGGACGTAGGCTTGGGCAGTTGGCTGCTCTTCCCCTAGGATACAGCTGGGTGCCAACATAAATGGGTGTGCAATAAGATGGCCACCTGTCTAAGATGGTACCCACATACCTGGCACCCAGGTTAGCTGCCATCACAGCTGATGCCTATAGTGCCAGCCCCAGCCTGAAATGCTGTTACAGCAGCACCATCAGCTTGTCCTTACTGTGCTGTGCGCCTCCAGGAGCTATGCTTTCTGAGCCCCCTGGGGGCCAGGCCTTATAGGGTATTACAGCAGGGCCTAGAGGGCCTTTCCAGTATAAGGGCCCCTCTGTGCTAGGAGCAGTACACACACCTAGGGAGAGACAGTTCCAGCCCTGAAGAGCTTCCACTCTAAACAGACAAGCCAGATAGGGAAAGAGAGGGATCCGGAGGTGCCTATGGACACATAGCGTCAGAAGCAAAGCCAGCTCTCTCAAGTCCCAGGCCAGGGCTTTTCCTATGAGTCTACACAACCAGCCAGTCTGTTGCAACAGCAATTGACATCAGGGGGAAGCTGCATGTGTGCAACTGAAAGCAGGACCCAGGCTGTGGTGCCATCTGCCTGTTTCCGGGGGTGGCTTGGTGCACATTGATCCATATGCAGCAGTTTTCTGCACATGCCCTGCCCTCATGCCTGCATATGCCCCACAGAAGGTGAGAAGCACCAAGGGGTTTCTGTTAGACCCCTAAGCTCGGAATTCTTGGAAACTACTCTCGTTATTGGTCCAGAGGGGGAGTGACAGTTTGGGATGAAAGAGGCTGAACAGAAGCCACTTGTCAGGTCCTTCGCCCTTCCTCTGTCACTGACTCTCTGTACAATTAGAAAAGACCAGTCAGAGTTTCAAAGTTCTGGTGCGGAAAAATGCAACCGCCCAAGAAACTTTGCCTTGGCCCAGAGTCCCTTTCAAACACTGCCGAATTCTCCCAGGATCTTCAAGTGCCAGGAAACCAAGCAGAGGGCCTTTCCCCTCCCGTGAGGTAAGGGAAGGGGGAAGCTTCTGGCTTTCAGTTCTGTAGGAGTGGATTTCAGCCCTGCTTGTTCCCTGGATTCTTTAGTGCCTGTGTTTTATTGTTGCTGCTAGATCCTGGCACCCAACAGGTTAATCCCCAGACCTCACCCTGGGCATTACATTTCTTCTTCTCTTTTAAAATCCCCCACAGGCAAAGAAGGAAAAAAGTGGTGTGGTTTTTTTTTTTAAGGTGCTAAAAATATTATCAGGAAATTCTTTTCAGCAATGTTATGTTTTAGGTTACATTTTAGACTCAAGGGCCTCTTTGTCTCCACAGAGAAAATCCACAGTTATCATCAGCAAATCGTTTTATCAAGAAAGCTCAAGTTATCCCAGCAAAGCAGCACAAAGCTCCCTGACAGAGCTAGAAAAACCCTGTGATGCTGGCAATTAAGATGCCTAAATATGCATTCAATTTAGATGGCTATTTCATGCTGAATGCCCCACTACTTGATTATTAAATATGAACTATGTAAGACAAAACAGATAATAATCATAACATTGCTACAGACTTACAAATCTATTACATGAGCATACACATTTAAAGGCCCCAATCCTGCAGTCACATCCACGCAGGATCAAGGATTCTTAGTTAGGCGGGACAGTTTCTCTTTCTTAATAAATAATAATAATGCCTAGCTCTTATTAATGCAAAATAGTTACCATCCATCCCCCTGTTCTTCTAAAGTACTATGGCCCCAATCTGGCAAAGTTGTATGCATGAGGTTAATTTTATGTGCATAGCTGCAATGAAGACTACTAACATGCACAGAGGTAAGTATATATGTCAATCTTGGCAGAATAGGACCCTATCCTAGAGCAACACATTTCTACAGAGCTCAAAGGTGTGTCTTCATTTTTCTCCCTGATTGTATGTCCTTGCTCACAGCTGTCAAATATTGCCATGTACTGGTAACTCAGTATATAGTAACTCTCTCAATACATCAGCTGCTCAGACCCACCTCAGTATTGCCAATGACACAAGTTCCAGACTCATACACCAGGCCCGGAGAAATCCTGTGATTGGTTTAACAATCACAAGGTTGGACCCAGAATTTATTATTTCTTTCATTTTATTTGCCTCTGGTTTTTGAGCTGTTCGAGTTCCTGTTTTGAAGCTTTTCTCTACAACCATGAGGGCTAAAAGGTGACCTTTTTCTTTTTAAGTTAAAACTGAGATTCTCATGTAATCACCTGACTCCAGGAGCTGGGGATTTGAGAAAAACAGCAAATACTGCAAGCCTTGGGATAAAATCGGGGGAACTGGCAACACTGGCATCTAAAGTCATTGCAAGAGTACTCCTCTTCCCTTCGCTGAGAATACATTTTGACCGGTCTCTCAATTTAAGGTCTTCAGCTCTGGTGGAAGGAAAATGGAAACTCAGAGAACTTCCTTTTCAGAGCCCAACAAAAATGCATCAACATCCCTGCAATAACAGAAGCTGAAGAAAGATGTAGGGCATGGGGGAGGGAAGAATAAGAGTTTAAACAAACAATCCAAGGTCAAGCAGCTGAAGCTAGGGTGTACTAGGACCTAAACTCTATGTAAGACTATTCTATAGGCAGGCCCTGATGCAGCAAGGCACTTAAGCACATTTAACTTTAAGCACAGAATTAGTGTAAAGTTAGGCATGGGCTTAAATGCTTTGCTGAGTTTGGGGCTAGCTAGCCATTCTCTTCAAATGCCTTGCTGTGTAGATGATAAGGGTGGAAGACATGGATTATAATCTAACATCTCACTGGGCAATCTGAAAGGAGGAGCAATACAGTATGGCTGGAAAAGTGGAAATGCTGCTGTCCTAAGGTAGAGGCATATTTGCTGACAGTAAGCGATCAAGCCTAACACGGTGGGTTCTGCTATCTGTCTGCTGACATAGGACTGAGGCTCTTATTATTTGTACATGTCTGTTTGCTTCCCATTCAAGTCTCATCTGTGCCTCCACTGAAAACCCATTCCCGGCTGACCTGTTCTGGAGGTGCCTGGCCCCAGCTGAACACTCACAATCTCTAGGTGTCGAGCGTGGCTTTGGTTTTCCAGTTGGCTCCCCAGTGACCAACTGGCATGGAGATTGCTGATTGGGGAGGCAACTTGTTCACTGCCCATGCCATCTCCATATCGAGATCAGTCAATGGGCCAGTTCCCCAGCTGGTGTAAATCACTGTAACTCCACTGAAGTCAGTGGGTCAGATCCACAGCTGGTATAGATCAGCGTAGCTGCATTGAAGTCAATGGGCTAGATCCCCAGCTGGTGTCGATCAGGGTAGCACCATTAAATCCAATGGCACTCCTCTGATTTACACCCGTTGGAGAACTACCACCCAGAATAACTCCCTCTCAAGCCCAAGGAGGAGGGGTGGAGCCATGGTAAATGCAGCCAATAATCTATTCTGATCCTTTCAGATCAGGCCTACGCACTGGTCATCACTTGACCAATACAGAGTAACAGCCATCAGTCCCTGCTCCAATGCATTCAGTATTTATGACAAAACTTCAAACCCCAGCAATTTGTAAGAGGTGCCAAGAATCATCCAGCTCTCAGTGCTTTGAAAATATAAAAATCAGAATCATGGTTCAAAATAATGTATGTTTTTATTCATAGAAATGCAATATAAATATTCCCCACTGCAATGATTGCAAGGTACATTTTAATACTGAACACAGGCCAAGGAACATGTTATGTAAGGACTGAAATGGAGCCGAAAACAACAGCAGGACTCAGTTAGAATCAACAGCAAAGGGATTATGTGAAAACCAACATGGCACGTTTCCCTAAGTGAGACCCAGCTGTGCCATCAATGTGAGGGTATTCTCTGGGCTGCCCAGATCCACGCCCACACACTCTTCCCAATCCAGAGGGTCCAGTCCTGAAATGCACTGGCACTGGAATGTGGGCGTGATGATTCCCACCCTCCTGATGGAGATGGTGGTTTGTTCCTGCATGGTCTTTCCTGCCGCCACATCCAACTCCACGTAAACAACCCATTGGAGAGGGGGCAGAAACGCTAGCTACAGAGTGAGATATCCGCTCACTCACCCCAGGAGCACTGCATTGGCTGCAGGGAGCTACTCCTGATTTACAGCAGGGTGAGAAGAGAATCAGCCCCAGTGGGCCAGAGCCTTGGCTGGTGTAAATTGGTGTAGCTCCATTGAAGTCAATTGGCCAGATCCCCACCTGGTGTAAATCAGCTTAGCTCTGTGGAGATCAACAGACCACCTCCCCCACTGGCATAAATCAGCATAGACCCATGGAAATCAATGGGCGAGATCCCCAGCTGGTGTAAATCAGCGTAGCTCCATTAAAGACAATGGGCCAACTCCTTGAATAGCATGAACCAATCTCACTCCAGTGAAATCAATGATGCCACATTAATTTACACCGGCTGAGGATCTGGCCCAGTGTGTCTGAGGGCCCAGTCCTATGAGGACCTGAGCACTTCCTGCTTGCTGTGGGGTCACCCTCAAGGGTGCTCAGCAGCTGACAGCACTGGGTCCCTGTGTAGGTCTGGTCTCACTTTCACTGACTCCGGTGTAAGGCCAGAGTGACACCACAGAAGTCACTGGAGTTAGGCCGGTGTGAGAGCAGAATTGCTCTACATGCCTGTATGTTGCATGGGGTGGGGTGGGGTGGGGAAGATTTACCTGTATCATGGGAAGGAACAGAATCAGATGTCGCTTATCAAATATTGTTAAAAGATGAAATGCAGGAAGATCCATCCAAAGCCTTGAAAATGCCACTGTTGATTTCCTTAGCAAACACCGTCTATTCTCAGCATTTAAAATCAGTGCTTAAACAAACCACAACATTGGGACAAATTATGCCGCCCCCCCACTCCTGGCCAGTCATGAGAAAATGTGTAAAATGCTAACAGGTGAAGGCCAAAGCGGTCCCAAGATGATTGCCTCTCTTGCCATGGAAACCACATTTTGATTCCTTCAGGGATTTGCTTGGAGCCTGTGGCTGGCAGAGTGGGTGGAACATTGAATTTTACACTTTGACGCCTCTCAGGGCCAGTGAGTCACAAAATGACTTGGCTTTGAGCTAATCCCAGCCACCTGCCACCATTAAAAAAGGCCTGCGTTTCCTGAAAGGATGAAGGGCTTGACCAGTCTCCAGGCATGGTGGCGATGCGCTCTCTCACTGCGTCTCGTTAGCGTACACTAGGTTTTTGATTAATGCCGGTGGATACAGTCCCCTGCAGTTTCTGTGCACTCAAGGGCCGGTTCCTCAAGCTGCACAGATCTGTCTGATGGTGACAGACTCTGTCTAGCATATTGAGAAGATGCTGCTGAGATTGGGAGGGTCTGTCACTCCACCAGCTAGACAGGAGGCCCCTGACAGTACTGGACGAGGCCCAAATGGCACTGCTCCTGAGGGAGAGAAGAGTGGCTCCGATTGCTGGGAGAGCAGAGCTATTTAAACAATAGGGGTGAGATAACATAGGAAGTCAGGACCCATTAGTATGGTTACAACAAACACACAAAGCCCCAGCCAGACCCCTCAGCCCCTGGATGAGAAACACCCAGGTAGCACTAATCACAGAGAAGTCCCTCATTGCCAAATGGCCTAAATAAATTAATCATCAGTGGCCTGGGATTCGGCTGCGTAAGGCCTACAGTCCCCGTTGCTCCAGCCACTGGTGTGGTGCAGGCTCCTCCCAGAAACCTCTCCCCACAGCAGTGCTGGCCATGAGTCAGTCAAGCGTCCTGGCGCAGGAGGAGATGTCAGAGTCCGGCTTGCAGGCTGCAGAGTCACTGTTGAAAGCTGGTCCTGAGGGTTGTCTTTGACTAGATCTTACCAGGCTGGAGCACAGGGGCTATTTCGGGATCATTTCCCTGTCCGGAGCACTTGAGTGAGGTAGGACTGTCTCTTCCGCACCTCCTGGCCCAACTGCTCTTTCAGCGAGTTCACCTGGGGAGCATGGGGCCATTACGACTACGGAGAGGCAAGGTAATACTTCCCCATGGGGCTGTACAGGGATCTGCCTTATGGGGCCTGGGCATCTCCCCAAGGGAATACTGAGGCAGAAAATAATACTCTCCCCGGACCTGCCCTGGGGGTCCGATTCCTGTGGCCCTGCCCTCTGGCACTGCATGGCAGGGGTGAGAGGCTCTGTGATCAGAATTGTGCCACCCAAGTGTACGGCTCCCCTTGGCAGTAGACACTTCACCAGCCATAGCACCCTACTCTGCCCCACCAGCCCCAGTCTTGCCCGACGTGGCCTCTGCATGAGCTCATTCAAACCTGGTGCCCATGTGGTGCCCGTACCAGCAGCCAGGGCATGGCCTTCCCGATGGCTTTTAAAGATGTTACTGTTGTGTGCCTAACCCCTCTACCTGATCCTCTAAGTCCTTGACACGCTGCTTGTGGGCTCTCTCCCGGGACTCCAGGGACCATTCAGCCTGGAGCTGGGTGCTGCGCAGCCTCTCCGTCTCCAGCTCCATCAGGCGCTGGGCATGTGCCCGCTCCATCTCTGTGATCTGGGCCTAGCACAGAAACATAGGGCAGGGCGTCAGCCAAATCCCGCTGGAATCATGTACTGGGCCATTGGGCAATGCAGGACAAGGGCCTGGACCCAGATGCTCCTTGTCCTTTAGCCTTCCCTCAGGTCATTTCCACAGGGCAGTGCTGAGCTAGCACTGTCCGTTTCCAACAGCCACGTGGGGCTCCAGTACCCGTGTGCGGGCTCACAAAGAGCCATTTCCCCCTTTAGTGACTCTGCACCATTCACATGGTGCCTGACCCTTAGCTCCCCTGTGCTGGCTGCAGACAGGTCCCTGACCTCTCTCAAAGGACCCCTTGCAGGGTGTGGGCAAGCATGTGGACACCTGCTCCCCAGGCTCCTTCACAGCTGCTGCCTCGGGCCTGGACCCTCTCAAAGAGGTGAGTGTCTGGGCTGCAGTGCACCGTGTCCTGCCTCCCTGTCCCTGGATCCCCTCGCTTCTCAGAGAGACTGTGTCCAAACAGCACCGTGTCCCGCCAGATCTGGTCTCTGGGGAACTCCACATGGGGGGCGCAGGCTGGGGGGTGAGGAGAACTGGCCTTGGCCAGCGCCTCCGCCTGCACCCAGGCCACAAGACCCCATGCACCCCATCTCCTAGCCAGGGGAGCCAGGACATGGATTAGAGCCCCCTGCAGGAGCAGAGAGACTTTCCCTGCCCTAACAGGAACCAGAAGATCTCCTCACCCCACCAGGCCTGGAAACTGGGAGACCCCTTTCCTGGGCACCTGGCCTCCTCCTCCCCAGCCACGGAACTGGGGCGGAAGAAGTTTCCTGGGTAGAGCCTCCTCCCAGCAGGCACCTTCCGAGACCCCTGGCCACAGATGATGGCATGGGCTACGGCTTCCTTTGGCTGGGACTCTAGGCATCCTTTGGACTCTGCTGAGCTCCTGTTTGCTCCTACTTACCCCCTGCCTGGCCCGCCTCCCTCTGCCCACACCCCCTGTGCTCCTCTCCCTCCCTTTTCCTACTCCCATGAGCCTTCATCTCATCTCCTCACCCCAGGGCAGAGTAACCCTCTAAGGCGCCCTCATTTCCTGTGACAAACCACCGTTACCAGTGGACTGACCTGCAGTGGCTGATTCTGTCTCAGGGTGTCCTCCACCTCCTGGTGCAGACTGCTCAGTGACAGGTCCAGCTGCTTCTTCTCTGCACTGAAACGCATGGCATTGTCTTCTTTCCTGAGCGTCTCCCGTTCTGCCTGCAAGGACAAGTCGCATGGCAGGGACCTTCACTTCCCCTCTGGCACGCACATTGCTCAGCAGTTCCCAGTGGGCTGGGATTTTCAAGGTCTTGGGCTGATTTTCAAAAGAGCCCCACTGCACCCCTGAAAACCTGGCCCTACCAGCTGGCACACATAGCTGGCTTTGGCTGCCTGGAGCTGGCACGCTCATTGAAGCCAGGGTACCTTCTGGAGTGTCTGCTTGCTGAGTTCATTATTACAGCAACAGCTAGAGACCCATCCCAATCTAAACAGACAACACAGAGAAAAGGTGCAGAGTGGAAACTGAGGCACAGGGAGGGAAAGTGACTTGTCCAAGGTCACTAGCAGATGCAGGGCTAGCACGCAGATCCCCTGCCTCCCAGTCCAGTACTCTTCCCACTGGACCATCCCAGTACCTATGAGAACAGCTGCATCAAGATGTGGAACTGAGGCAGAGGACTTTTCTATCTCCCAGGATTCTGTGCTGTAGGTGAGGGCAGTGTGGGGCAGGCCTCCTTCAACAGAGGGCAGAGTGACAGCAGAGGAATCTTGGGAGGGAAACAAGGGAGTCACCGGAGGCAATGCTGAGGGAGCAGTCCGAGGGGGAGGGTGGTTCCAGAAGTGAGGGAGCAGCCATGTCAAAGGCCATGTGTAGATTGAGAAGGAAAAGAGCGTGGTGAAGCACTGGAATGGGTTACCTAGGGAGGTGGTGGAATCTCCATCCTTAGAGGTTTTTAAGGCCCAGCTTGACAAAGCCCTGGCTGGGATGATTTAGTTGGTGTTGGTCCTGCTTTGAGCAGGGGGTTGGACTAGATGACCTCCTGAGGTCTCTTCCAACCCTAATCTTCTATGATTCTATGACAGAGATGGAGAGGAGACCTTGAGACCTGGCTAAGAAGAAGCCGGGGAAACCCTGGGGAGGGAAAAGCCAGTGGAGTGGAAAGGGCAGAGCCCAGGCCGTGGGAAGAGACAGCACATCTGAGGTGTTTGGAGGAAAAGGCAGGTGGGATCAAGAGAGAAGCAGAGTTGGGGGAAGACCCCAGGAGGTAGGGAAGGACTCAGGATGATGGGACGGGGGTGGGGGGAAGCAGTGGGATGAGGTGGATCGTGGGGAAGGCTGAGGGTTTGCAGCTGAAATGGGGACACCATGCCGGTCACTATTCAGTGGAAGAAAGAGCCATCAGGGACTGGCCTCACAGCCCAGAGCTCTGGACACAAATCAACTTCTTGGCAGTTTGTTGAGGTCTGAAGGGCCCTTGGGCAGGCGAGACCAGCCGTGGAGCAGAGCCACATTAGCCAGGACAGTGCAGTGAATGCCTCTCCTCCAGTAGCACTTTCAGTATCTGTGCACACAGTGCACAAAGGCTGGCCAGGAAGAACCACGCTGCAGAGCTGAGCTCCCGAAGGGCACAACCATCTTCAGGGCAGCATCTGGAGGCTGGTCATGGCATGATGGTACAAGCAGGGCTGTGTCTAGAACCCCCAGCTGCGAGAAGGTCCCCAAAGGCCCAGCGCTTGGGCGATGCTCTGCGTGGAGCCTGCTGGCTGGTCAGGGGCCTTTGTTACCAGCAGTCCCTGCCCTGCATGAACAGATAAAAGCCTCCAAATAACCAAAGGAAGGCCTGTCCCTTTAAAAAACAATGAGCGTCTCCTGGAAGAAAATGTTAAAAGGAGAAGAGAAGAAAGCAAAATCCAAAATAAATAAACGGCCACATCCGGATTTCCCCTCCTGAGACGCTACTCAAGGGTTTTATGAGTTCGATATGAATTACCCTCCCTGGCCATTTACAGCTGATCTTCTGGAACTCATTAGCTATCCTCTCCCGCCCCCCAGCCCAGGGGAAGAGGTTGAGCACAGGGAATAAAGGGGCACCATGTAAAAGCTATTTCATGCTTGCTGAGACTCTCATACAGCCTGTAATGTTGCTTTTCCACAACAGAAAAATATCACATTTCCCTTCATCCTAGTTTCTGCAGCTAGAAAATCCATTAAGATGCCTGATGGACAATCCCTATTCAGTGCCAAGCTCAGCCAGCAAAGGCATACCTGGCTTTCCTGCCTCTATGGCAGATCCAGAGCAGAACATTTCCTAGCCTCAACTCTGGGAGCACGTGTTTTCAAGGATCCCAGTTCAGGCATTCCCTGCTAGCTAACACTAAGACATTAGACAACAAAACGTACTTTTATATAGAATTCTTTATAGAGAGCCCCACCAAGCCCTCTGCAGGGGGAACTGGATAGCTCAAAGGGTGAATAATGGCCTCTAGTGCCTTATACTTCTAGAATGATGGTTTGAACTCAACCTGGATCAGCTGTGACCTAGAGAGAGGTGAGAGAGTCCAGCCTCAACAAGGTAACTTATCCGCATAATTCTCACCCTGGAACACAAAGCTTTACTAATGTTGCAAGTCAAGATGGCCCCAAATCCAGGTGTTCTCTACCCCAACAGCTGTCTAGTGACAACAGGGCCACCCAGAGGATTCAGTGGGCCTGGGGCAAAGCAATTTCGGGGGCCCCTTCCATAAAAAAAAGTTGTAATGCTATAGAATACTATATTCTCGTGGGGGCCCCTGCAGGGCCTGGGGCAAATTGCTCCACTTGCACCCCCCCACCCCCGGGCCGCCCTGAGTGACAATGGTCCTTCCTTCTCCAAGGGTGCAACCCAGCTGCATTGAAGATGGCTGCTCTTGGAATGGCTTCCACAGCAAGAAATATTATTGCTTGATTGGATTGTTTTTCCTTTCTTTGCTGATATTTCTTGGGATTTCGAATGCAAACCCCAGGGGGTTTGATCATTATAACAACTTCTTTAGCACCGAAAGGGCCCAACTAGGACATGCTGGGAACAGCTACAGCAGTGAAAAGGAGCAAGCAAAGACAATGAAGCTGACGTGCTGAAGTCATGCATGCTGCCCACTAACACATCTGCACATACCTTTTCCCCTTCTCCATCCAAAGGTTGCTTGGCTCCACCTCTGGAGTGAGAACCAGGAGTGACAATTCAACAGAATGCTATGCAAATGTTCAAAAGGAGCCCATTGTTGGATTGCAACATTAGGATATTCTTGCAGAGTTACTGGACTGTATTGATGATTCCTTCTTCCCTAGGAATCTTACTGCTTGGAATTTGATCATTCATGACAAATGAAGTTTAATTTAAAATGTCTGAAATGATCTTTGAGGAGGATTTCCGTTGTCCCATATTTTCATTTCTTGTGTACTGTTTTGTATAATCACCCTGCAGCAAAGTGCAAATCTTCCCAGGAGATCAACAGGCAATCCCAGGGAAGCACTGCACTCTGATGCAGGCACTCACTGGCATTAAACAAGATAAGTAAAATGCACCAGCTCTCACCATCTTGCTTTTCTTCCTCGACAGCCTAATTTATGCTCCTTCTAGCACTCTCAGGGAGTATATTGTTATCACTCACACAGCTCCCAGCTAATTCACTATGGAAGGGGCATAGCTCAGGGGGGCAGAAGGGTTTTGTGGTTAACACACTGACTTTAGCCTCAGGAACGCTGGGTTTGAATCCCAGCTCTGCTATGTGAGATCTGGAGCAAGTCACCTAATCTGTTTTGGTGCCTCAGTTCTCATGGGGATAATGTACCTTCCTTTCTCCCACTCTTTGTGTATTTCAATTGTACACTCTTCAGTGCGGCAATTGTCCTTTACAATGGATGAGTACAGCACCCAGCATGATGGGATGCCAGTCTCCTTTGGGACAGAAGGGTACTACTGCAATAATGAGCCATGAACAGAGGACTAATAGTCTTTTAGCCAGCCTTGGCGCTCATATCATGGAGTGTTGTGTTTCTTTTTGACTTTCCTGCACCTTATTTCTGAGGTTGCATAAGGGGAACTGGAATGTAGTCATGACCAAGAGTGGAAGATACAGTATTCATCACATTCTCCTCTTCTCCCTCCCAGTGCTAATGCAGAACAACTTGATTAGTTCAGTATGGACCTCTGAAATAGATCTCTATCCGACAGTATCACCAGAATTGTATTGGACACTCCCTGGAGCTGGGAAATGCCTTGTGACTTTCGGCTCAGAGCGGGATGTTTAAACGACTGTTCCGGAGCTTCGTTTTCACACTGTCCCTTAGAATCCCGATGATGTACCAATGCAATGCAATGTATGCCAACAGGAATTCAGCAGATTCAGCAGCTCACTCCCATCCCACAATCTACAACTGATTTTTCAAAAGGAAACCAAACGGGTGGCTCTATCCTCTGCAGCGCAGCACACCCAAAATCACAACTGCACACACACATGCCCATTTGTGAAGAAAACCAGGACAATGATCTGACTACCTTGTGTGAATTAAACTCCTTACTATAGTAAATGGAAAGCAGTGACATAGTTAGGGAAACAGCTGTTGGACACAGCCAGAAGTGACTTCCTTTGGGTCAAATTCTGGACCTGATGCAAAACCCAAGGAGCTGGACTGTATGTTGGGAAGGTCTGGCAGGAAGGAATCCTTCCCCACATCATGGAGATGATCCATGGTAGTTATCTCTGGCCTCCCCTTCTTCAGGAGGGAGAGCCTAGCAGATCTGCACCACTCTTTCCTTGGCCTCCCCCCCATACATTGATAGCTCCCATGGACCTGTTCTCAGGGGTCCTGGGCCCCCATCCAGGGCTCTCCACATCGGCCCCACCCTACACAGTCACCTGATCTGTGAGATGGGAGGGGGGAGGAGAGCAGAGGGGGTGTGAATTGCTGACTCCTTCCACTTAATGCTCCTAGCAAAACCTTAATCCACACCCTGTAGGACATGCTTGTGTCCAATCCATCAGGTACTGAGTTTATCTGCTACAACCAACTTGACCTTTCTCTTATTAGTGACTTTGTCTCTTAAGAGACCACCCCAACGTCTCCCTATACGTACTGGGCCAACTCGGCTCTAAGTCACACTAGCCTCAGTCAGAGGTAACTCCATGGACTTCAGTGAAGTGACACCAGAGCTCCATGAGTGCGACTGGGAATGCTGAGTATAGACCTGTTCCATCTTTATTACCAGATCTCCACTATTAAGTAACCAAGCCCTTAAGCAGTTGCTTCGAACAGGTTCTTTATTGCCTGTTCTGTTCCTGTACAGCTCTATGGACACCCTCAATAGAGAAAATGTTAAAAGAAACAGTTCCCCTTTTCTCACCAAGTCCCAGGCTCTGGTACACCTTGTTGGCTAATATCAAGGTATTAATAAAGGGAAATTTTCCTCACCTGTTCATCTTCTTTCTTTGAGATTGTCTAAACCAGTGGTTATTGTTCCTCCCAACCAAATGTTTGGACTGGTATAGCAGATCAGAGAGAATTTCCCCCCTCCTAATAAAGGCCCAGATCAGAACAGATCTGAGGCCTGATTTTTACTCATGTTGTCCATGCAGTTGCAAGCAAAACACATGCTCCCTTGTGCATATAGGTTGTGTGTGCACTTAGCACAACTGCATGCATCGGAAGGGTAGTAATGTCTATTTCGCACATGTAGTTACCAACTCTGCATACACTTTTGGGGTGACGAAACATGCAAATCAAGCACAACTGAATACATTTTTATGATTCCAGCTGTGCATTGAACATTGGCTCTCATGCTTCCCTTACACAGTTTTAATGTTACAGCTTGTTGATTTGTAAGGTGCTCCAAACGAGGCACTGGCTGCCACATTAAACAAAGCTATGTATGTCCCCGATGGAGAGGCTAACATCATGGTAGTCACCCCTTTCAGGCTGTCACTAACATCTGAACAGGAGCACCCACTGCTTCCTGTGGCATCAGTGGGGTTAGTTGCATCATTCTACCAGGCAGCTCACAGCTTCTGTTAAGATCCAGTTTATTTGAACAGACCCTGGAATCACAGGGCCACAGGGGCAAGGGCAGCAATGCCAAGGAAACATTCACTTCCAGAGCAGGACAATCTGTTCTGCCAGGGAGAGCAGCTTTAAGCTCAGTCTTCATGGGGACACCCACAGGGGAACCCATGGGGCCAAGCTGGCTGTATTGTCCAAGCAGAATAGAGCAGGAAGCAAGGCTGCCCTGGGGGTTAGTTCAGCCAATGCCCAATTTGTGAGGCCCTCCTGGATTCCTTGAGGGTTCTTGATGCTGGAAAAGGGGAGACGGCTTCTCTGGAGGGACGTGGATGTTCAGCACCAGGATCTCTCAGTCCTGGGCTTCCCTACTTTGCCTCACCAACAAGAGCATGAACCTGCTGCTGGAAAATCACTGGTCGCTGAGTTAGATGGGGTGGAGTCAGACTCATGGCCAGGTTTTTGGTCTGCTGAAGGGTCTTTGCAACACTAGGGGAAACATATTCTTAGGGGTCCTGGGGTGATGTAGGGGCTGCTGTAGCACCACTAAGCCACCTCCTTGCATGAGGGGCATGGCTGGGGATGAAGGGCATGGCTCCTGCTGATCCCTGGACAGCACAGTGCCCCCTACTGGCTGCTGTTAGCCAGTGTAGTTCACAGAAGCCCAGGCTGGAATAGTTTTGAACGGCCTCTGATCCCTTTTGTTTGGAGCTGTCAATATATCAGCGGCACCCAGACTCCACCCAGGAGCCCTTTGCAGCCACCCTCACCTTTCATACCTTGACTGTGCAGATCAAGGAAGAGTGTTGCATTCTGAGACCTGCAGTGCCGGATCCCCAGCTGATGTAAATGGGTGTAGCTCCACTGGGGTCAATGGGCCAGATTCCTAGCTGGCATAAATGGGTGTAGCTCTGCTGATGACAATGAGACAGATCCCCAGCGGGTGTCAATCAGCATAGCTTCACTGAAGTCAGTGAAAATTGACACCCACTGAGGATCAGGCTGGATGTCTCTGTGGGCTGCCCTGGTGTGTCTGAGAGGAGAGTAGCTGCAGGACCCAGGCTGTGTTTGCTCTGCAGCGGCTCATCCCAATTACTTGACAATGGCAGGTTTCCCCACCCCATGCCCTGCCCGTCCTTCCTTCTCCTGTGAGGGAAGGTGTTTCCCTTTGCAAGGCATAGTGCCTTCCTTCTCCAAGGCTCCCAGTCAGAGTCCAGTGCTTCACACTCCCTGGCCCAGCTTCTCCTAGTGGAGCACTGCAAACAGCTGGCCTGCTGGAGGATCACCCCAGGAAGGGCATCCTCAGGTGGTGCAGAGTTGACAGAATGGCTCCTATGCCAGCCCACCTCCCTGTGGCCAGCACTGGAGATGGTGCCAGCGCATCCTTGCACCCCAGTGATCCACAGCTGTTGCCTAGGCCCCTTCAGACTATTCGCAGCTGGTGCAGGTTAGAGCAGCCCTCACGGGACTTATACTGGGGACCATCCCAATGCACAGCCAGCCCAGGGTCAGTGGGTGTGTAAAGGTGATGCAGTCCACTCAAGTTATGCCATGTGAATTTCATTCGCAGCTGAGGAACTAGGCTGTTCGGATATGAATATCAATGGCGTGTAGCCATTTCTGGGGTGGAGGAGATGGCCAATCAGCAGACGAGCATGCTGTGCAGCACTGGATGAAAGGGAAAATTTGGCCCTGTGGCAAATCCATCCTCTTATGGAAAGAGCCATGAGATGAAGTCTCACAGCACAACTGATGCTCACAGCACACAGGTAAGGACCTGTGATTGCCTCCATCTTTCAGACAGGCAAATTGAGACACAACACAAGGACCTGATGTCACTCCCCCACAGTCACCTAGCAAGTCAGTGGCAGAGGCAGGGACAGCACTAAGGAGATCCTGGCTCCCAATCCTGCACTCAGTGCAGACTATGCTAAGGGAGCAAACATATCCCATACTCCTCCATCCTCTCTGCAGTAGGTAGCTCAGTCTCCGAGGACATTCAGTCCATGATATTTTACTCTGGGTCAGTTCCCATGGGATTGCTGCTGCACCCAGCTCTACGTGCCGTGGTCAAGTTCAGAAACCATCAAACTGGTTGACAATGAAACAATAAAAACTATGAAACCATCAAAAAAGAGAGTTCTGAATGAAAGAATGTGTGTGTGTGTGTTTGGGGCAGCAGGGGAAAGGAATAGCAGCTGATTAAAGAGACAAAAACTTTTAGACACCAATCTTTTTGGGTAGAGGGGTCAAAAGTCAATCTGAAACCACTTGTATTAAATTTAGAAGACGGCTTTAGCACATGGTTTGGATTTTGCTTCCCCCATCACTAGAGCTAATTAGGCCAATCCCAGAGTGCCCCTGCTGATACCTAACACATGCGTGACACAAATTATTCCTTCGAACTGGAATCAGCGCCTCAGAGCTGAACATTAGCTCCCTCTCTAAGCAGGAGAAGAAATCAGGTAGCCAAGAGGCACGCACATGTATGTGTGTGCACGCATTTGTGCTTGTGCATTTGTGTTTGTGGGAGTTTTGGAGGAGAGTACATTTGAATGAAGAGTTTTGAACTCATTATCTGGACTACATTCAAAGAATGCGAGAGCAATAATCATGTACATAAATGCATGTGGTGGGAAGTGACTGGATGGGGGCCAAGAAAACAAAGGTTACTGGAACACACAGCCAGCGCTCTCTCTCTCCCACTCACAGGATTCTGCTTGGGCTTTTGTGTTAGCATGGTTATGTCTATTCCATGTTATGTGACTGTGGGAATGCACAGAGCCTGACTCTCCTCTCTCTCACAGAAGTCTGTCTCCACTGACTTCAATTGGCAGAGGTGGAAGGGAAAGCTCACATCTATACCACACTATGGCTCTGGTTCAGGAAAGTGCTTAAGCATGTGCTTGACTTCAGTGGAATTTGAGCACATACTTAATGTTAAGCAGTGCTTTGCTGAATTGAGATGCTTTCCTGATGCGGGATCTATATGCATGAATATACATTGTCAGAGGCAAATGTGTGTGTATGTCTGTAATATCTCTATCTATCTGTCTATCTAGAGACATGACTGTGTGCACACACAGACACGACATGATCCAAGGCAAGTGTGTCTATGTACATGATTAGTGGGGTAAATTGACACAGCTCTCTTGACTAACAAAGCCAGGCTGATTTACACCAGCTGGGGATCTGCTCCCATGTCTGTATGTTGGTGAACATGTATATCTGCACACAAATCAGAATGAAGAAGATAACCCTTTCCCCTTGCACTCCACCTTGTATTCTCACTTAGACTCTTTGCAGATCAGCAAGGTTGCATTTTGCCCTCCCTTTGCACTGGTGGACATGATGATGCAAAGGGCAGGAGAATGCAGAATCAAGCCTGCTCTCTGGATGTATATGCTGGTAAATGCACCACTGGCAGGTTCTCATCACTTGCTTTACTTATTATTTATACTCCAGTAGTGCTCAGAGGTCCTGGCCAAGCTCAGGGCCCCGTGTGCTGTGTAGACACACGATGAGGAATATCCCCAGGGGACAGGAGCGAATGATGCAGATGATGGGGAGAGCCAGGGTTTGGGGCTGGAGGAAGCACTTTGCAGATGGAGAGAGGGGCCCAGGAGTCCAGACTGGAGGGGAGGGAATCAACAAGTGAGTCAGAAAAAGGAAGGGGGTCTGGAGCAGGGGACTGAGAACAGAAGAGAGGTCCTGGACATGGATGGAATGCAGCTCATAACAATGCCGGGCAAAGGGGTGGGTGCTGGGGGCACCACAGCAATGAGGCAGTGGTCGAAGAGAGGGGCCATGGAAGGTGCGAGGTCAGAGACGGAGCAATACTACAGGGTGAGCAAAGTGGAGCAAGTGGCCCTTTAGCTGAGCAAGGGGTTGAGGGGGTGGGGGGCTAGCGAGTGGGAGGGGACACCAGAGTGGAAGCTGGAGTCACTGAGGACAAGGTCAGGGATGGAGAAGAGAGCCAGGACTCCAGGTCCGAGAGGAAGGTATTTTGGGAGGGTCTGGTGCATGGTAGCTGGCAGTGACAGATGGGGGACGAGAGAAGAACTGAACAGTGTTGTACTATGGGGGAGGAGGAAGGTGGGGAGCAGCAGCAGGGGGAGGGGAGGAGCTTTTGACCCACCTGCCTCCTACAGATCTTCACTGACTTTGCTGCTTGTATTTCTGTTCATAGATACCTGTGAATGGGCCAGATCCCCAGCTGAGGTCAATGAGCAGAGCTCCACTGACCTCTTTGGAGGTCTCAATGATTTTTCTGCTGAGGATCCAACCCTGGACATTGCTAGTATTACGCAGGCCGTGAACTAGTGTCTGCAGATGGAATACACAGCTCCAGGCCTGAGCCAGGTTATGCCTGTTTGCGTACTTGTGCGTCATTGCATGTATCCAATTTAACATCTGTTGGTGTCTTCACAACTCCCTCTACAGTACCTTGCTGAGGGTCTTCTTCAGGGCAGAATTGTCCTGCTTCAGCTCAAAGGCCGATCGCTCCAGCTCCTTGTTCTCCTCTTCTAGGTGGGCTACAGCTCGCTGCAGTGTCATCAGTCTCTCCTGGAGAATGCTGTTCTCATCCTGCACGTTCTGCAGCAATGCTGCAGCCTCCTGCTCACTCTGCTGCTGACGACAGACTATCTATGACATACCCAAGAGATGGACTGTAAGACTTTGGGGCCAGATCCCCAACTGGTGTAAATCAGTGTGGTTCCACTGCTGCACCAGGTTACACCACCAGACGGTCTGGTCCATGGCTGTCAATGGGGCTGGGGGGGAGGGAAAGAGACTTTAAGGAATTCTTATCCCTAGTGAGAGTTCAAATCCAGGCACCAGCTGAGCAGAGCAGTTGCATTTCAGAGTTAATAACAGTGTGATGCTTGTACCTTTGTGCTCTACTCTTACAGGAAGCAACTACAAGAACCAGTCTCCTTAGAATAGTGACATGTAGGCCTATGATTTACAGCCAACATTTTCAATGTCATGTGCCTAAAGCTAGGCAACAAAATCCATAGGTAGGCACCTAAATAAATGGTATGATTCCTACGAGAGCTAGGCCCACGGAAAATGAGCTGGGTGCCTAGGTCTGAAAAATGCTGGCCTACTATTTTTTGGAGCAGATATTTTCTATCTGTAAAATTGCCCACGGCACCTGCCAATACTGGAACCCAACATTCACCAGGCCAGCCTCTTGGTAAAGATAGCATCTATGCTCCAAGCGGTGAGTGTTTCATCACACGTCGGGCCTGGTGAATATAGGCTTATAGGGACATTCAAAATGTAATTAAGGTTAAAATAGGGTGACCAGATGTCCCGATTTTATAGGGACAGTCCCAATTTTTGGGTCTTTTTCTTATATAGGCTCCTATTACTCCCCACCCCCATCCCGATTTTTCACATTTGCTGTCTGGTCACCCTAGGTTAAAGATACAGGGCCAGCGCCCGGCTAGTGCAAAGCAGTGTGGCTCCACTGAGTTGTGCAGCATACACAATGGTATTTCACTGTTCCATGTAGCATGGCAAAATAGCTATTGCTATGCTACAAACTGCACAGATCATGCAGCACGGGAGAATGAGATGCAGCCCAGCCTGTCGCCAGGCTCATTTTGTCAACAGGTGGTCGCTGCTGGGCAGCCCAAGCCTAGACGAAGGTCGTAAACAGAAGTGGGTACAAGCAGGGCCGGCGCTTCCACTAGGCGACCCTAGGCGGTCGTCTAGGATGGCAGGATTTGGGGGGCGGCATTTTGCCGTCCTCGGCAGCAATTCAGTGGCGGGGGTCCTTCCGCTCCGTGTCTTCGGGGCGCTTCGGTGGCAGGTCCTTCACTCGCTCCGGGACCTGCCGCCGAAGCGCCCCGAAGACGCAGAGCGGAAGGACCCCCGCCGCTGAATGCTCTGAGGAGGAGCGCTGCCGCCTAGGGCGGCAAAAACCCTGGCGCCACTCCTGGGTACAAGATGGTGTATAGGTACAACACCTAGCACAATGGGGCCTTGTTCTCTGTCGAGGCCCCCGAGGTCACTTGTCTTCAGGGGCTGAAGCTCTTTCTGCTGTTTTTCTGCGGAGTCCTGGGTAGCAGTGGAAAAAACAATCCCTCATTGCACAGCTGCAGTTTGGGAGGTGACACATTTTCACACACTATTAGGCTGCGGAGGCCAACCCTGCTTTGGGATTGGTGCTGTGCAGATTGAGGCTGGTGTAAAGAGGTGCAGCCACAGGAGGAAAAAGCGGATACTCACCTCTCGGAACTGTTGTTCTTCAAGATGTGTTGCTCATATCCATTCCAATTAGGTGTGTGCACACCGCATGCACAGTCGTCGGAAAGTTTTTTCCCTAGCAGCACCTGTTGGGTCGGCTGTGGAGCCCTCTGGAGTGGCACCTTCATGGCGCTCAATATATGATGACCCCACTGACCCAGCGCCTCCTCAGTTCCTTCTTGCTGGCTGCTCCAACAGAGGGGAAGGCCGGCGGGTTTGGAATGGACATGAACAACACATCTTGAAGAACAACAGTTACGAGAGGTGAGTAACCGTTTTTTCTTCTTCGAGTGATTGCTCATATCAATTCCAATTAGGTGACTCCCAAGCCTTACCCAGGCGGTGGGGTTGGAGTTAAGGAAATGCTGATTGTAGTACCACTCTACCGAAAGCTGCGTCGTCTCTGGCGTGCCGGACGATGGCGTAGTGAGAGGTGAAGGTATGCACCAAGGACCAAGTCGCTGCCCTGCAGATTTCTTGGATGGGGACCTGGGCCAGGAATGCAACTGACGAGGTCTGGGCCCTAGTCAAGTATGCCGTGAGAACCAGGATCGGCACTCTGGCCAGTTCATAGCACGTGCGCATGCAGGACGTGATCCAGGAGGCTATTCTTTGAGATGAGACTGGGAGCCCTTTCATCCAGTCTGCCACCGCTATGAACAGCTGGTTCAATTTTCTGAACGGCTTAGTGCGCTCGATGTAGAAAGCTAGTGCTCTTCGACCATCGAGGGAGTGTAGCCGCTGCTCCTGGGTACTGGTATGAGGCTTAGGGTAAAAGACAGGCAGGAAAATGTGCTGGCTGGTGTGGAAGTGCGACACCACCTTGGGGAGAAAGGCCGGGTGTGGCCTGAGTTGCACTTCATCCTTGTGGAAAACTGTGTAAGGCGGTTCAGAGGTGAGGGCCTCTAGCTCAGATACCCTCCTCGCAGATGTAATGGCGACCAGGAAAGCTACCTTCCAAGACAGATACAGGAAGAAGCACGCCACCAGTGGTTTGAATGGGGGCCCCATGAGCCTGGAAAGGACCAGGTTAAGGTCCCACGCAGGGACAGACTGCCTGATCTGGGGATGTAGGTGGTCCAAACCTTTGAGGAAGCGACCAACCATAGGGTTGGCGAAGATGGATCGACCAGATGCTCCTGGGTGGTAGGCTGTGACAGCAGCGAGGTGTACCCTTATGGAGGACGCCGACAGGCCTTGCTGTTTCAGGTGTAGGAGGTACTCTAAGATGAGGGGTACTGGCGCCTGGAGGGGGGCGAGTGCGACCCTGGTCACACCAACACAAGAATCTTTTCCACTTTGTCAGATACATGGCTCTCGTGGAGTGCTTCCTGCTGCCGAGGAAGACTTCCCTTACTTGTTCTGAGCACAGACGTTCCATGGGGTTCAGCCATGAAGCTTCCAAGCCGTGAGGTGGAGGGACCGTAGGTCAGAGTGACAGAGGTGACCGTATTCCTGAGTGAGTAAGTCGGGGAGGAGAGGTAACGTGACCAGTGCATCCACCGACAGCTCCAGTAGCGTGGTGTACTAGTGCTGGCGAGGCCACGCTGGAGCTATCAGAATTACCTTTGCCCCCTCCCTGCAGACCTTGAGCAGGACCTTGTGCGCGAGAGAGAATGGGGGAAAGGCATAGAGCAGGCGACCTCTCCAGGGTAGCAGAAATGCATCCATGAGGGAGCCTGGGCTGCGACCCTGGAAGGAGCAGAACGTTGGGCACTTCCTGTTGTGTTGAGAGGCAAACAGGTCGACCTGGGAATCCCCCACCTTTGGAAGACGAGGTGTGTGACATCCGGCCGGATGGACCACTTGTGAGTGCGGAAGGACCTGCTGAGGCGGTCCGCCAGTGTGTTCTGAACTCCTAGTAGAAAGGATGCTTCCAGGTGAATGGAGTGGGCTATGCAGAACTCCCATAGCTGAAGGGCCTCCTGGCATAGGGGAGAGGAATGGGCTTCCCCTTGTTTGTTGATGTAAAACATGGTGGTGGTGTTGTCCGTTAGAACTGCTACGCACTGGCCTTACAGTCGGGCCTGGAAGGCCTGGCAAGCGAGGCGCACCACCCTCAGCTCCTTGACATTGATATGTAGGGAGAGCTCATCCTATGACCACAGACCCTGTGTCTGGAGATCCCCCAGATGCGCCCCCCACATCCCAGAGCTGACGCATCTGTAACCAGGGACAAGGAAAGTTGAGGGTTGTGGAAGGGGACTCCTTCGCACACTGCTTGGGGGGTCAAGCCACCAGCGAAGGGATGTGAGGACCTGCCCTGGCACCTTGACCACTGAATTCAAGCTGTTGCTCCCCGGGCGGTAGACTGAGGCGAGCCATGCCTGCAACGGTCTGAGCCGCAGCCTGGTGTGCCGGGTCATATAAAGTGGAAGAAGCCATGTGACCGAGGAGACTCAGGAACCCCCTTGCTGTTGAGGTTGGGAATTGCTGGAGGCTTTTAATTATGTCCGTGATGGCTCAGAATCGGGACTCTGGTAGAAGGGTCCACGCCTGAACCGAGTCTAACACTGCCCCAATTAATTCTATTCTCTGGGTTGGTGCCAGGATCAACTTCCCCAAGTTGAGGAGGAGACCCAGTCACTCGAACATGCACCTGACCAAATGGATTTGGGACTGCACCTGTGCCCTGGTGCGGCCCCTGAGCAGCCAGTCATCGAGGTAGGGGTACACCTGCACCTTCTGGCGATGGAGGAAAGCAGCCACAACCGACATGCACTTGGTGAACACTCGGTGCGGATGTTGAGAGGCTGAATGGTAGGGCAGCAAATTGATAATGTTCATGTTTGATCACGAAGCGCAGGAAGTGCCTGTGTGCTGGATGGATTGCTATGTGGAAGTACGCGTCCTTCATCTTGAGGGCGGCAAACCAGTCTCCTGGATCCAGGGAGGGGATAATAGTGCCCAGGGAGACCATGCGGAACTTCAACTTTACCATGAATTTGTTGAGCCCACGCAGGTCTAGGATGGGTCTGAGGCCCCCTTTGGCCTTGGGGATTAGGAAGTATCGGGAGTAGAAACCCTTGCCCCTTAGCTCCTGAGGAACCTCCTCCATCGCTCCCATGGTGAAGAGGGCCTGCACCTCCTGGATAAGGAGTTGCTCGTGAGAGAGGTCCTTGAAGAGAGACGGGGAAGGGGGGTGGGAGGGAGGGTAGGGGCAGAACTGGAGAGAGTATCCTGCTTCCACCGTGCGGAGGACCAAGCGGTCCGAGGTTATTTGGGACCAGGCACGGTAGAAGTGGGACAAACGATTAAAAAAAGGGTAGGGAATGAGTCTGGTGCGCTGTCCTCAGGCGTCCCTTTAAAAGGCCTGCTTGGAACTCGAGGATGGTTTGGTCGGGCCCTGGCCTTGTCTGGAAGTGGAGTTCGAAGGCTTCATTCTGCCGTTTCTGCTCCTTCTCCTGTAAAAGTCCTGCCTCGGCTGAGGAGGGTAGGAGTGCTGCTGCTGCTGTTGGGGCTTGAAATGCTTGTGTTGGGTTGCTGGGATGTGTATACCCAAAGATTTCTTAGTAGCCCTTGAGTCTTTTAGGCTATGCAGCAGTCTGCTCTGCGAACAGGCCCGCCCCATCAAAAGGCAGGTCCTGCATCATCTGAAGGCCCGAGGCCTGCAACCATGAGGTGCACCTCATGGCAATACCTGAGGACAAGGTGTGCGCCACCGAGTCCGCAGTGTCCAGTGAGGCCTGTAAAGAGGTCCGTGCCACCACCTTGCCCTCCTCTACTATGGCCCCAAACTCCCCTGGATTCAGTTGGCACAAGCTCTTGAACTTGAGCATCGAGTTCCAGGAGTTGAAGTTATATCGGCTCAGAATTGCCTGCTGGTTGGCAATTCTGTGCTGGACCCCCTCCCATAGAGTACACTTTATGCCCAAACAAGTCCAGACGCTTGGACTCCTTGGACTTGGGCACTGGGGCCTGCTGCCCCTCTTTCTCATTTACAGCCGCAACCACCAATGAACAGGGCTGCGGGTGCGTAAAGAGTTATTTGTACCCCTTTGAGGGCACAAAATACCTCCTCTTGACGCCCTTGGCTGTGGGAGGGACGGAGGCCGGAGTCTGCCAGATAGTCTTGGCATTGGCCTGTATAGTTTTGATGAGGGGCAGAGCCACCCTCGAAGGACCTTCTGGGGCCAAAATGTCGACCACCGGGTCCTCTGACTTCATCACCTCCTCGGCCTGCAGGCCCATGTTGCGTGCCACCCTGCGCAGGAGGTCCTAGTGGATGCGGCTGTCTACAGGAGGCGGTCCAGAGATGGAAGTGCCTGCGATGGCCTCGTCTGGGGAGGAGGACGAAGAGGATAATGGGGGAACAGGGTCCTCCCTCCCCTTCTGCTCATCAGGAGCCTGACAACCTGCGTCGCTGGTAGCCCCAGGCTCAGGAACCGGAGTTGGAGTTGGTTCCAAGGGGGGACAGGGGCATGGTGCCTCCTCAGCACCCCTAGGGGTGGGGCGACTGGCTGAGGCCTCCGGCACCCTTGGTTCAGAGGTGGCTGATTGGGAGCCTTTAGACTGGGTGCCCTGGGCCTAGTGGTTCGCCCACGGGATCCAAAATGGCCACTGCGCTGGTCCCTGCCACTGCACAGGCCACGGTCCTTCCCCCACCTCAGAGCGTCCACGGCCGGACCAGTGCCGGTCCCGTTCCAAGTACCTACATTCCACCTCCAAGTACGAGGACCGGGATCGGGACCGCAAGGGCCAGGGTTGAGCCAAGCAGAGGTGAGCTGGAGAGTGGTGCCGCGAGGGTGGGGAGCGGTGCCGTGACCTGGAGCTACACGGGGTCGTCGAGCCACATTGGGACCGTTGCCGGGTCCAGGACCTGCTTCCTGAAGGGGACCAATGTGCGGATCGGCGTCGCGATCAGGAGTGCTGGCGCAACCTGGAGTGGTGCCGTGAGTCCAATCGGTGCCGTGAGTCCAACCAGTGCTGCGATTGCAAGCGGCGCCGGGACTCCAAGCATTGCCGGGACTCAATCAGTGGTGCCGACAGCCGGATCATCACTGGTTTGCCTCGAGATGGTGCCATACGATGTGGTACTGGAGGCTTGGCATGAATCGTAGGTGACCTCAGCGCTGTCATGGCGATGAGGTCCCTCACTGCCAAAAAGGTGTCCAGAGTGGATGGCAGCTCCAACTCCTTGATGATGTGGGGCGGGGAGTCCAACGGCACCGGACTCGACGGTCCCCCTTGCAGGGCCGAAGTCAACGGTGCCATCTCCGCAGGCTTAGGCACTGGGTGCTCCTCACAAGGACACACCCAATTGGCTGGCTCCAGAGGGGTGGGCCTCTGGGATGGAGAGCCACTCCTCCCTTGCTTCTGGTGCTGCTTCTGCGCCGGGGAGTGGGACTGGTGCTGGGTCGATCCTGCTGGTTTCGGTGCCGGGGAGTGGCGGTTCGCAATTCTCTGCTACAGTCTGTCAGTGGTGTCACTTCCACCACTGCTGCCAGGGTGCTATGCACCAAAGAACTTGGTGCTGGGTCCTGCAGCACTGAAGGAGGCTGAGGTCTAAGTGCCGCCTCCATAAGGAGCTGCTTAAGGCGAAAGTCTCGCTCCTTGTTGTTTCTGGGGCGAAACTCCTTACAAATCCTGCACCGATCAGTTTGGTGAGCCTCCCTCAGACACTTCAGACAAGTGTCGTGGGAGTTGCCCGTTGGCATGGGCTTGGAGCAGGACTTGCAGGGCTTGAACCCCTGGGACTTGGGCATGAAAGCCCTCCCAAGAAAAAGCGGTCGGGATAGACGGTAACCCCCCCCAGCCCAACTGCTACAAACTACTGCTAAAATAAACTAAGTAAAAAGATGTAAGAAACAACGAGAAAAACAAGAGCTAGGGAAACATGGAGAACTTGCTAAGCAAGACGCCATAGTTCCAACGACCATCACTGGCGGTAAGAAGGAACCGAGGAGGCACCGGGACAGCAGGGCATATATTGAGTGCTGTGGCGGGGCGACGACTCACCAGCATGGCGCCTCCTGCTGGTCGTCCTGGCAATTAGCTTTTCCAGCCCGGAGCGCCTTCTGCAGGCCGGTGTCTCACCGGCCGCTGGCCCCTGTGTCCCTCTCGGACCCCGGTGCCCCTCTACGTCAGGGTTCGGCCCCAGCAGTAACCCACCATCTGGGTCTCCCCACCCAGGGGAACCCCCAACCCTCTATCCCCACCTTGCCTCAGTGGCTACGGTCAGTCATCATCTAGCCCCCGCTCCCTGGGGCAGACTGAAGTCTATAAACCACTCATCATTGGCAAGGGGATTTGGACCGGCTGCCTTTGCCTACCTATGGGCTGCCCCTTTGCAGCTCCAGTACCCTTTGTAGGCCTTTGACGAGGCCTGCAGCATGGGTTTTACTAGGCTGGAGCTCCTCAGCTCACTTTGCCCTTCCCCAGCACTGCTCCACCCTAGGTACCCTTCTCAGCTCCCAGGCAGCCAAGTCCTTCTCTCTCAGAAGCTAGAGAGAGACTCTGTCTCAGCCTCTGGCCCTCAGCCCTCTTATAGGGGCCAGCTGTGGCCTGATTGGGGCGTGGCCCCAACTGTGGCTGTTTCCCCCAATCAGCCCAGCTTTTCCCCTGCCACAGCCCTCACCCAGGGCTGTTTTAAGCCCTTCAGGGCAGGAGCGGGGTGACCACCCTGCTACAAGCGCCATGAAGGTGCCACTCCCGGGGGCTCCATAGCTGACCCGATGGGTGCTGCTAGGGGAAAAACTTTCCGATGACTGTGCACACAGCGCGCACACACCTAATTGGAATGGATATGAGCAATCACTTGAAGAAGAACCGTGCCAATTTACACCACCAGAAAATGGATCTCAACAGTTTCAGAGAGGACGGCTTTGTGGCTCCCTCAATGTTTGTATATCTGGTTTCTCTTCTCGACTTTTTCTCTGTGGGCCCATTCTGCTCTCAGTCCAGCAATGTAAATCTGGAATAATTCAACAAGATTTACACCACACAGCTGAAACCACAGTCCCTACCAGTCTACATTTGTGTCTCTATCTTGCTTCCTCTTGCTGTTTTTTCTATTCCATCTTTTGCTGTCTTCTTTCCCATAATAAATAAATACATAATAACCAATACGTAATTAAATAATACCCTACATGTATATAGCCCTTTTCATCCCACAGGGTTTTACTAACCATTGTATAAATAGCTGTTACTTCTCTTGTGTCTTGGAAGCTGTGATGGGGCAGACAGGCCCCACACTGGCAATGACAGGGTTAAGGAGAGCCTGTGGACCCAGTTGACCCCATCCTGCTATACCTGCAACCAATGGCAGGTGTGGAGAGAAGAGCTGAAAGGTGGAAGAGACCTAGCCCCGGGAAGGAGAGTAGAGATCTGCTGTTTCCTTGGGGACGGCACCAGCTACAGACGAGAGCCTAAGGCAGCTTGTGGCATGGAGGAGCCATGTGGTGGACAGGACGACCAGAGCCAGGCAGACTGACAAAAAGGGACCAGCCTCAGGGAGACAAGCCCAGACCAGAAGGGTGGAGCCCTGGTTTTGAAGTGCACTGTTTTCTTTTTCGTTCTGGACTCTCACACACCAGAAAGGGTAAGACTTCAGTGTGCCATAGGAGGGGTTTGAAGGCACCATGGCATCAGTTCCAGGAGGGGCAACACCTGACCACTGGAGACCTGCGCTGGAGTGAGTTATGTCTTGATGTGCCACAAAAGGGGGTGCTGCCTAGACAACCTGGTAAAAGGGTCAGCACATCTGGGGCAGAACACAGCAGCTGGTTAACAGCCTAGAGCTACACTACACAACAGGCTTGTGGGAAGTGAAGACTACTCTATGCAGCTGAAACGGCACTAGCCAAAATCTACTTCCCCCAGCTGCAATTAGGCCCCTCCACTGAAGCTAACTCCCCTCCTCTTGTAAAAGGGATGTAGGGTCATTAATGCACACAAATACTTGGGGCCACAGTTTTGTGTCTCAATGAGAGCCCAGTATCTTCAGTGGCAAAGGGCCCTCTGCCCCATGGGAGGATATTTGCTTAACTAACTGAGAGGAAGGCGTGCTATCTCCTGAGTCACCAGTCTCATTTCCCACAGCAGGGTTACTTGGAGGGCTCCCATCCAGATGCTGACCCTACTTAGCTGGATGAGAGGGTCTGAGCTCTTTCCTCTCCTCCCATCTCCTTTCTGCTCCTTGTTGGCACTCCCCCCCTTGCTATGTTCCAGCTGCTCCTCGGGAATTATGTACACTGCCCGGTTTCTTGACTAGGATCAGGGCCCCCCGTACGAGGTGCTGTACATATGCCCCATATCTAAACAGGTAAAGGAAGCAATATTATGAGGGGGAACTGAGGCCTAGAGAGGCTAAGTGACTCACCCAAGGGCACACGGGAATCTGTGGCAGAGCAGGGACTTGAAATCAGATCTCCTGAGGCTGCGTCTAGGGCCTTTAGCTCAAGGCCATCCTTCCTCTCTCCCCCACTCACCTCCTGTAGGTGCTCGACCTGAGCTTCCAGTTCCCTGCACCTCAACTCCAGCTCTCCCAGCTGGTCCTGCAGCATGCGCATGGTGTCCGTCAGGCTGTGGTTCTGCCTCTTGCTGTCTGACAGCGCCTGCCGCACGGAGTCCAAGCGCTCCTGAGAAAGGAATGGGTCACTCAGAGGAAGCATTCAGAATCCAGGAACTGACTGCTACCTCAGCTCTGCCTGTTCTTAATGCTCTGCACGTGTTAGCTGGCATGTGCAACAAGATATATGTATTATGTATCCCAGTACAGAGCTCTGTCATTGTAAATATACGATAGGCCAGATACCCAGCTATGGGCCAGGTCCCCAGCTATTGGCCAGATCCCTACCTATTAGCCAGGTCCCCAGCTGGGGTGACTCGACTTTGCTCCACTGGAGTTTATGGGCTAGGTCCCCAGCTGGGGTGACTTGGCGTTGCTCTACTGTAGTCTATGGGCCGGGTCCCCAGCTGGGGTGACTCAGCATCTATCCACTGGAGTCTACGGGTCAGGTGCCCAGCTGGGGTGATTTGGTGTCGCTCCATTGGAGCCTATGGGCCAGGTCCCCAGCTGGGATGAATTGGCATAGTTTCATTATAACTATGTTGGGAATCATTAAGAAAGGGATAGATAATAAAACAGAAAATATCATATTGCCTCTATATAAATCCATGGTATGCCCACATCTTGAATACTGTGTGCTGATGTGGTCACCCCATCTCAAAAAAAGATATATTGGAATTGGAAAAGGTTCAGAAAAGAGCAACAAAAATGACTGGGGTATGGAACGGCTGCCGTATGAGGAGAGATTAATAAGACTGGGACTTTTCAGCTCGGAAAAGAGATGAATAAAGGGGGATATGCTAGAGCTCTATAAAATCATGACTGGCCTGGAGAAAGTGCATAAGGAAGTGTTATTTACTCTGTCTCATATCACAAGAACTAGGGGTCACCAAATGAAATTAATAGGCAGCAGGTTTAAAACAAACAAAAGGAAGTATTTTTTCACACAACGCACAGTCAACCTGTAGAACTCTTTGCCAGAGGATGTTGTGAAGGCCAAGACAATAACACGGTTCAAAAAAGAACTAGATAAATTCATGGATGATAGGTCCATCAATGGTTATTAGCCAGGATGGGAAGGGATGGTGTCCCTAGCCTCTGTTTGCCAGTAGCTGGGAGTGGGCGACGGGATGGATCACTTGATGATTCCCTGTTCTGTTCATTCTCTCTGGGGCACCTGGCATTGGCCACTGTCAGAAGACAGGATACTGGGCTAGACTGACCTTTGGTCTGACCCAGTATGGCTGTTCTTATGCTCTTATTTTTCTCGATGAGGCAGTGCCATGGGTGTGCATGGCATTGCACATATACAGGAGAAAGCAGGCTGCTGAGGGGTCAAACACGTAGATAACAATGGTGAGGTCCAGCCCCAAGAGGAAAGACTACAGCCTTCATCAGCTGGAAATCCAGGGTCCAGAAGAGCCTCTGGGATGTACAGCTCTGTAGCTAAGTGTGGGTGCACACAGGCCTGCTGAATCCTCCATGAACAGCTCACGTTGATAGTCATGGGCCTCGCCCAGCTCACATCAGGGATGGAGATCACCTCTTTTAGCCATTCACCTTGCACTGAAAAGTGTCAGCTGAAGACTTGAGTTACTGCCAGCCAAGAGCCTGTGTTCCCAGAAGGATCAGCAGGGACTGGGGGCAGGCCAGGGAGTTACTCTCTTTCTAGCTAGCTCTGCATGCCAGTCACACCAGCGACCACAGGCTCTGAGCCCCTAGAGACAGCCCCGACCTCAGCCATCTGCGCTTATATCCTGAGTCTGAGTCTGTGCTCACGCTGGCAAAACACCACAGTAACTCCCTCAAAGTCAGCTGTGTGGATGCACTCTCTGCAGGGATTCCAGAGCTGTGGATGGCACATTGTGGCTCTGGAGGGGAATGTACCGGCTGGAATTGATCTGGATGCACAGCTCCCTTTTTCTTTGCAATGGCTTGCTGTTGGCAGCTCTAGCTTGACAACACATCACCCCACAGAAGAGGAACAGCATGGACAGCATTACCATCTTACTGGGGCCCTGGTTATGCTGTGCACCAACTCAAACCTCAGGCCAAGCTGGCTGAAAGGTTTGCTAATGTTTGCAGCCATGGCGGAGAGCCAGGGCCCAGCCCCAAGCAGGCTAGGCTGATTACAGGGCTGCACTGACATCATGCTAAATCCACAGGTTTGTGGATTTCCAGGCTGAAAGGTCCCATTCTGCCCATTTAGCCTGACCTCCCAACTCAGGCCTGCAAACTTCCTCCTGGGGGGTCCTGCAGCCAGCTGGCTTCCCTGTGATCTCTGAACAGGGCAGCTTCCCCTTGGGCCAAGCTTCACCCAAACACTGGTTTGTTCCAAAATGTTGCGATATTTGGGCTGGGCAAACCGCAGTGCATTGGAACCAAAGGGAGTGTTTACAAGCCCCTGTTCAGGCTGGTGGGGCACGGTGCATCCTGCAGCACGGGGTGTTTGTGGGGGGACTGGACCCCACTGTGATGTACACAGGTGGGCTCAGCAGGTGGAACGGCCTTCCCGACTGTATCCAAAGGGCCAGAGGCTCCGCTGACCCCTTTCCCCCTGCTCAGTCCCACCCCTACATTGTCTGCTCGCCCAGTGCTGAGGAGAAGGGGTGGGACCATTACCTGGAGCACCCGGCGGTCTTGCTCCGCTGCTGTCAGAGCCTTCTGCAGCTGGAAGACGTTCTCCTGAAGGGTGGAGGACCCCGTGGAGGCATCAGTCAGTGCCTGGGAAAGGCTCTGCACCTTGTCCTTCAGGTGGCTCTCCTTGTCCTCTGTCTGGGCCAGTGAGTGACCCAGGCGGCCCAGCTCCTGCTGCAGCTTGGCTGATTTGCTCTCGCTGTCCCCGAACTGGCAGCGCAGGGCCTGGACCTGCTCCTGCAGGGCCTGGATCTCAGTATCTCGGTCCACCAGGCTGAGCCGGACACGCTGAAGCTCCCCTTCCACGGAGCGACGGCTCAGCTCCAGCTTGGTGGCCCTACTCTCAGCTGCCTCCAGGACTTCCTTCAGCCTCCGCTTGTCTGTCTCCAGCTTGGTATCCTTGGCTTTCAGCCTAGTGACCTTCTCCTGAAAAACAAAGGCGACCTACTTCAGCAACGTGTATCATCCTTTCCACCACTGCCTGCAGCGTGCTACTCTCTCATGCGCCAGCCCGTCTCTCTACGATCCCCCCGACGTGCTGGCCAACCCCTCCCCGCTTGTGCGCGCACCGGCCTGCCCCTCCACGCTCCCCTTGCGTGCTGAGCTGGGCCGCCCCTCCACGCTTCCACCTCTTGCACTGGCCCGGCCCGGCCCTCCACGCTCCCCGCTTGCGTGCCAGCCCGCCCCTCCACGCTCCCCACTCGCACGCCTGCTCCCCCGTCACGTGCCGGCTCGCCCCTCCACGCTCCCTGCTCGTGCACCTGCTCCCCCCTCATGCACCATCCCGCCCAGCCCTGCCACGCTCCCTGCTCATGCGCTGCCCCACCCCGCCTCCCTCGGGCGCCAGCCCATCCCTCCACACTCCTGTGCCTGCTCCCCACGCCTGCTCCCTCCTCGCATGCCGGCCTGCCCCTCCACGCTCCCCGTTCACATGCCTGCTCCCCCTCACACACCGGCCCACCCCTCCACACTTCCTGCTCACGTGCCGGCCCGCCCCTCCCCACTCCTGCGCCTGCTCCCCCCTCGCACGTCCCGCCACGCTCTCCACGCCTGCTCCCCCCTCACACGCACCAGCCAGCCCGCCCCTCCATGCTCCCGGCTTGCACGTCGCCCACCCCATACTCCCTGCTCGCACGCCAACACATCCCTCCACGCTCCCTGCTCACATGCTTGCTCCCCCCTCACATGCCGGCCCGCCCCTCCACGCTCCCTGCTCGCGCGCCTGCTCCCCCTCATGCACCAGCCCATCATACTCCCCCCTCGTGCGCCTGCTCCCCCCCTATGCACCAGCCCATCACGCTCCCCACTCACACGCCTACTCCCCCCTCGCGAACTGGCTCACACTCCCCGCTCGCGCAACTTCTCTCCCCTCTCATGCTGCCCACTCCCTGTGTCAGCCTGTCCCACTCCCCCCACATGCCTGCCCCCCCGCCACGATTCCCCTGACCTGCTTTGGCCTGCTCCCTCCCCGCCACAGGCCAGCTCCCTGCCCTGTGCATTGCTCCACCACACTCTCTTTAACGCTTGCCCAGTTAGGGTGACCAGATGTCCCGATTTTATAGGGACAGTCCTGATTTTTGGGTCTTTTTCTTATATAGGTGCCTATTACCCCCCATCCCCTGTTCCGATTTTTCACATTTGCTGTCTGGTCACCCTATGCCCAGTTAAAAGCCAGCGGCACACCCCCTGAACTAGCCTAATAGCCTGGCCCACGTCCCAGTGCTGTCTAGGGACAGCCCCGGGTGCTATATTAGGAGGGTTCTTGGTCTTGCGTGGAGCCTAGAGATTGGTAGAAGGTGTGTGATTGTGTAGTGGGGCAGGGTATGGGGGGCAAGATGGGAGGAGACAGATCAAGGGGAACGCTGGATGGGAATCAGGCTCCCACTGTGACTGGTGATAACAGGAAGGGGAATTTGCCAGGACTGGCTGCTCTGTGGAGTTCTGGGGGCTGTGATGGCCCTGTCCTGGGCAGCCTGGCAGCTCTGGAGTGGGAGCAATCCCCAGGGCCTGCTCTACACACAGAACAGTACCAGGGCAACTAACAGTGTGAGGTGGCACCGGTTTAGCTAGCCCACAGCAGCTGGTGCCTGTGGGGCTCTACAGAGGTGTAAACCTGGCCTGGAGCCGTGTCACCTGCCCGGGAATAAAGGTGTATGGATGAGCCCTGTCTGGAGGCACTCCAGAGGTCTCTGCGCTCCCTAGAGAAGCACGTTTATCTCTGAAGGCCAGCTGATCCCTAGGAGTCATTCAGGACAAGACCCAGACTCCAAGGTAGGAGCAGAGCCAGTGAGCACTGGGGAGCCCCCACTTCCCAGACCACAGAGAGAGAAGCAGCAGCAGGCAGCCAGATATAGAGTGGGGTCCTGCCTGGCAGGCGCAGGCACTGAGGGTGTCGTGAGTCTCACTGTCCAGGCAGGGCACCCGCCCTGCTGGCTCCTCCCTCAGTAAAGGGGCCTGGCTCTTTGATGGGTAGCCCGTTTCCTTTAATGGACATGCCCTGCAGACTGGTCCCCCTACTCATCTGCTGTTCCCAAGTGCCCTGGAGCTTCCATGGCCCTGGGAAATGGCTCAGCTCTAGGATGTGCACTGAGAACGTCTGCAGCCCTCCCTCCACCCCACCCGAGCAGTGCAGCAGAACCTTGTCTTGTCCTGGGCAATGGAGGAGGGAGCCACGGAGCAGTCTCCCACGCTCATCCATCCCTGTCACTGTCCCAGGGAGTGTAGCAGATTGCGCTCTGCTTGCCCACGCAGACCTGAGCTGGACTGAGGATATTGATATATTAACTGAGGATATTGATATAATAGTCATCACAGAAACTTGGTGGAATGAGGATAATCAATGGGACACGGTAATACCGTGTTTCCCCGAAAATAAGACAGTGTCTTATATTAATTTTTGCTCCCAAAGATGCGCTAGGTCTTATTTTCAGGGGAGGTCTTATTTTTCCTGGAGCTTCGGGGCCTTATATTCCAGGGTGGCCTTATTATCAGGGAGGTCATATTTTCGGGGGATGTCTTATATTACAGCGAGAGGCAAAACTGGAAGTAGGTCTTATTTTCGGGGGATGTCTTATTTTCGGGGAAACAGGGTAGCAGGGTACAAAATATATCGAAAGGACAGAACAGGTCATGCTGGTGAGGGAGTGGCACTATATGTGAAAGAAAGCGTAGAATCAAATGAAGTAAAAATCTTAAATGAACCAAACTATACCATAGAATCTCTATGGATAGTAATTCCATGCTTGAATAATAAGAATGTAGCAGTAGGGATATATTACCGACCACCTGACCAGGATGGTGATAGTGATGTGAAATGCTCAGGGAGATTAGAAAGGCTATTAAAATAAAAAACTCAATAATAATGGGGGATTTCAACTATCCCCATATTGACTGGGTACATGTCACCTCAGGAAGGGATGCAGAGATAAAGTTTCTTGACACCTTAAATGACTGCTTCTTGGAGCAGCTGGTCCTGGAACCCACCAGAGGAGAGGCAATTCTTGATTTAGTCCTAAATGGAGCACAGCATCTGGTCCAAGAAGTGAATATAGCTGGACCGCTTGGTAATAGTGACCATAATATAATTAAATTTAACATCCCTGTGGTGGGGAAAACACCCCAGCGGCCCAACACAATAGCATTTAATTTCAGAAAGGGGATGTGACATTGCACTCCATATACTTTATGAAAATATGCTTATGAATGTGAATATAATGTAACTGGAATATGCTTTATACAAAAGTTCTCTTATAAGGTATCACTACAAAGCTTATAATCTACTGAGTGTGTTCATCCTATTTGTTTGCATGTATTATTTCCATGTCTGGAGTTAGGAGAATAAGATATAAACTTGTATTACTGATGTAAACATATTAAGTGGAAGCCATTAAGGGTGCTTCAGAATCAATGAACTGTGAATGGGTTTATTTACCTGCAAGCCTTCCTGCGTATGTGTAGGCCAGCCCATGGGTAATGAAGAATGAGGTCTCACAGGGACATGTGACCATGTCACCTGATGCTGAAATCCATCTTAAATCTGGTACTTTTCCATTTAGAAGGAGGGGTTGGGACGCAGAGAGACAAAAGATTCACGCCTTGTGCCAAAGCTATAAAAGGGGGTGGAACAGAACAAAGGGGGCTGCCAGTCATGAGTAAACCCCTAATGACCACCTGAGATGTCTGCTGAAACTAACAAGGACTGTACCAGGGGAAAGGATTGGGCCCAGACTAGGAAGGAGTCTAGTCTGTGAAAGAAGCTTATTGGAACATCTCTGAAGGTGAGATATTACCTGTAATCAGTTTCTTAATGTATTAGGCTTAGACTTGCTTGTTTTTGCTTTCCTTTCCTTCATAACCTACTTTGTTCTGTCTGTTATTACTTGAAACCACTTAAATCCTACTTTTTATACTCAATAAAATCACTTTTGTTTATTAATGAACCCAGAGTAAGTGATTAATACCTGGGAGAGCAAACAGCTGTGCATATCTCTCTATCAGTGATATAGAGGGCGGACAATTTATGAGTTTACCCTGTATAAGCTTTATACAGAGTAAAACAGATTTATTTGGGGTTTGGATCCCATTGGGAACTGGGTGTCTAGGTGCTGGAGTTAGGTAACCCGCAGAGCTGTTTTCACTTAAAGCCTACAGCTTTGGGGGTGTGACCCGGACTCAGGGTCTGTGTTGCAGCAGGCTAGCGTGTCTGGCTCAACAAGGCAGGGTTCTGGAAGTCCCAAGCTGGCAGGGAAAATGGGCTCAGAAGTGATTTCAGCACATCAGGTGACAGTCCCAAGGGGATCTCTGTGACTGAACCCGTCACAGGGGAACTAAACAAAAATGAGGAGGTTAGTTAAACAGAAATTAAAAGGTACAGCACCAAAAGTAAAATCCCTGCAAGCGGCATGGAAACTTTTTAAAGACACCATAAAAGAGGCTCAACTTAAATGTATACTGCAAATTAAAAAACATAGTAAGAGAATCAAAAAAGTGCCACCGTGGCTAAACAACAAAGTAAAAGAAGCAGAGAGAGGCAAAAAGGCATCTTTTAAAAAGTGGAAGTTAAATCCTAATGAGGAAAATAGAAAGGAGCATGAACTCTGGCAAATGAAGTGTAAAAATATAATTAGGAAGGCCAAAAAAGAATTTGAAGAACAGCTAGCCAAAGACTCAAAAAGTAATAGCAAAAATTTTTAAAAGTACATCAGAAGCAGGAAGCCTGCTAAACAACCCGTGGGGCACTGGATGATCGAGATGCTAAAGGAGCACTCAAGGACGATAAGCAGATTCCGGAGAAACTAAATGAATTCTTTGCATCAGTCTTCATGGTTGAGGATGTGAGGGAGATTCCCAAACCTGAGCCATGCTTTTTAGGTGATAAATCTGAGGAACTGTCCCAGACTGAGGTGTCATTAGAGAAGGTTTTGGAACAAATTGATAAATTAACAGTAATAAGTCACCAGGGCCAGATGGTATTCACCCAAGAGTTTTGAAGGAACTCAAATGTGAAATTGCAGGACTACTAACTGTCGTCTGTAACCTATCATTTAAATCATCTTATGTGCCAAATGACTGGTGGATAGCTAATGTGAAGCCAATTTTTAAAAAGGGTTCCAGAAGTGACCCCAGCAATTACAGGCTGGTAAACCTGACTTCCATACCGCGCAAACTGGTTGAAACTACAGTAAAGAACAAAATTGTCAGACACATAGATGAACATAATATGTTGGGGAAGAGTCAGCATGGTTTTTGTAAAGGGAAATCATGTCTCACCAATCTACTAGAATTCTTTGAGGGGGTCAACAAGCATGTGGACAAGGAGGATCCAGTGGATATAGTGTATTTAGATTTTCAGAAAGCCTTTGATAAGGTCCTGTAGTGAGGCGGCCTGGCTCCCAGCCGCCCCAGAGAGGGACGAGCCCCTCCGGATGCCAAAGTGGAGGGAGCCACTGGAGCCTGCGCCCGCCCCCCAAAGGTCAAAGCGCAGGACAGGAAGTATAAAAGCCCCACCCCAGGGCTCAGAAGCCGCCTGGCCGCCAGAGAAGCCAGACACTGGGGGCCTAGCTCCCGCTGGGGAGACTCCTGTAGCCTATGACCGACCAGAGGACTGGCCATGCCAGTCAAGACCTGATGGCGACCAGACCCCGGAGAAGCTGTTAAGCCTACCTGTGGGAAGCGACCCAGAGGAGCTGCCAAGCCTACCGCTCGCCGAGTACCCTGAGGAGCCCATGGTGCTTGATGCCGTGGAGGACACCGACCAGACGCAGGTACTGCTAGAGGGGGAGGTAGGAAGTAGCCTGGGGGCAGCCGACCCTAGTCTGGCTGTGGCACACCCAGAGCCGATGTCAGTGTGTTGCGGCCAGGATCCCCACTAACACAGCAGTGGGCCGCCTGCTGCTGTTAGGGCCCTGGGCTGGGATGCAGTGGAGTGGGCGGGCCTGCGTCCCCACTGCCACCCCACTCACGGGTGGCAGTCTCCCCCTCGCCCAGACGCTCAGAACCAGGAGCCTGGGTTTTGAGCTCCTGCTTGTTTGCTGCCCCGCCCTGACCCAGGGCCTGGGCTTGTTCCTGAACTATTTGCTCAGCCCCTGCCTGAGGACCTGAGCTGCTGCTTGTTTGCTGCCCCGCCCTGACCCAGGGCCTGGGCTTATTATTGAACTATTTGCTCAGCCCCTGCGTGAGGGCCTGAGCCCTTGATTGTTTCCTGCCTCACCTGGCTAATTCCCCGACTCACCGGACCTAAGTAGTGAGGCAGACTGGTTCCCAGCTGCCCCAGAGAGGGGTGACCCCAACCGAACCCTTCTACAGTCCCTCACCAAAAGCTCTTAAGCAAAGTAGCAGTCATGGGATAAGAGGGAAGGTTCTCTCATGGATTGGTAACTGGTTAAAAGATAGGAAACAAAGGGTAGGAATAAAAGGTCAGTTTTCAGAATGGAGAGAGGTAAATAGTGATTCCCCCAGGGGTCTGTACTGGGACCAGTCCTATTCAACATATTCATAAATGATCTGGAAAAAGGGGTTAACAGTGAGATGGCAAAATTTGCAGATGATACAAAACTACTCAAGATAGTTAAGTCCCAGGCAGACTGTGAAGAGCTACAAAAGGATAGCTCAAAACTGGGTGACTGGGCAACAAAATGGCAGATGAAATTCAATGTTGATAAATACAAAGTAATGCACATTGGAAAACATAATCCCAACTATACATATAAAATGATGGGGTCTAAATTAGCTGTTACCACTCAAGAAAGAGATCTTGGAGTCATTGTGGATAGTTCTCTGAAAACATCCACTCAATGTGCAGCGGCAGTCAAAAAGGCAAACAGAATGTTGGGCATCATTAAGAAAGGGATAGATAATACCATATTGCCTCTATATAAATCCATGGTACGCCCACATCTTGAATACTGCGTGCAGATGTGGTCACCCCATCTCAAAAAACATATATTGGACTTGGAAAAGGTTCAGAAAAGGGCAACAAAAATGATTAGGGGTATGGAACGGCTGCCGTATGAGGAGAGATTAATAAGACTGGAACTTTTCAGCTTGGAAAAGAGACAATTAAAGGGGGATATGATAGAGGTCTATAAAATCATGACTGGTCTGGAGAAAGTGCATAAGAAAGTGTTATTTACTCTGTCTCATATCACAAGAACTAGGGGTCACCAAATGAAATTAATAGGCAGCAGGTTTAAAACAAACAAAAGGAAGTATTTTTTCACACAACGCACAGTCAACCTGTGGAACTTTTTGCCAGAGGATGTTGTGAAGGCCAAGACTATAAAAGGGTTCAAAAAAGAACTAGATAAATTCATGGATGATAGGTCCATCAATGGCTATTAGCCAGGATGGGCAGGGATGGTGTTCCTAGCCTCTGTTTGCTAGAAGCTGGGAATGGGCCACAGGGGATGGATCACTTGATGGTTCCCTGTTCTGTTCATTCCCTCTGGGGCACCTGGCATTGGCCACTGTCAGAAGACAGGATACTGGGCTAGATGAACCTTTGGTCTGACCCAGTATGGCTGTTTTTATATTCTTATGTTCTTATGACTCTCCCTTTCCACTGGTGACTTTTACAGAGCTCCCCCTCCCTGTTTCCTAATGGGTAGCTGCCCCGTAACATGCACTTCCTACTCCTTCTCCTTGCAGGCTCAGACCCACCTGCAGCTCCCTGTTCTTCTCCTCCCTGGCATGCATGCTGCACTCCAGGGTAGCAATCTGCTCTGCCAAGGCATGGCGCTCCCTCTCCACTCTCCGAATGGTCTCTTCTTGCAGTGCCAGGGCCATCTGCGCACTGCTCAGGCGCCCGTCCATGCCTCGCTTGCCTGGGTATGGGAAAGAAGAGGCAGGGGTTTGAGGAACGGGCTCTGATCTGTGGGAGGGAGAAGAGCACTGCTTCCCCAGTGGATCTCTGCGATGGCTGGGGGTGCAATCCAGCCAAGCCATCACCCAACCTCCTGGAGTCCCCGAGCTACATGTGAACAGTGAGTTCACTGGATCTAAGGGTTGCTGCATCAGTGCATGGGGACATCACCCCAAAGGAGCCATGTGCCAGGAACCCAGCCCTGGACTCCACGCGGCAAGGCAGGGCTGACCACATCAGGAAGCCAAAGAGAGACTGGCCTTGCCCCAAGGTCGGGAGCTTGCAATCCCTATGGATAAAGGCTGGGATGGCAAAAAGAGGCACTGAGAACAGAAGTGGCTTTCTTATGGTCACATAACTTTTGGGCTCTGGTCACAGGAGCTGTTTTTGGCAAGCCCCTGTAGCTTTACACCTGTAGCTAACCTTCTAGTCACACCCCCCTCCATCCCTCGGGTTGGGATGGCTGCATCCTGGCCAGGAGATCAGGGCTTGCCTGGCATCACTGTTCAATCCCAAACTAGAACCTCTCCAGTTCTGCCTGACCAGCTAGCCCCTTCTGACACGAGAGGAGAGCTGATCCTGTGTGCTCCTGCTGTCCCAGTGACAGTCTGCTCCAGCTGCATCAACTGAGCCTTATGGAATCTAGGGGGAGAAGAGGAGAATGACTGGCCTTCCTCAGAGTCTGCCAGCAACTTTTGCAGCTGCAGGACGCGATTGCTGGTCTCGTCCCGGTCGCTTGCCATTTCATTCAGCTGACGGTTCAGGTTCATCACCTGTGTCCTTAAATCATCCTGGGAGAAGGAAAAATAGTGTCAGATTTTAAGTGCAGGCCAGAAAGAAAGAGGAATATGCCGAGACACAAGGGGGGGTGGGGGTGGAGAAAGAGAAAGGAGAAAAGGAAGTACATGAAACACTAAGTTTAACAATGGGAACTTCCTGACGCAAATCAGAACATCCCTGGAACCAGAGCTCTAGGGCGTCCTGTAAATATTGGTGGCATGTCAGTTTGTGAGTGTGATGTCTGACACACACATACACAAATGTGTCTACACGATGGTCCCAACAAAGGACCATTTTAATCTCAGTGTCCCCTTCCCCAAAGTCTTCTGAGCATTTTTAAACATCACTAAACTGCCAAGCTCAGCAAATGAAAGCAATGTGTGCTAACAGATCCTTAGCTGTATAACTGACTCTGCTGTGGATCTATCCTGATTTACACCCCAGAGTCCAGTGTGGGAAACGGGAAAGAAGGACTCAGCAGCAATCCCATACCCTGCACCTAAAACACACCACACCTCCACCTCACACTGCACACCAGGAAGGCGGATGAGGTTGTTCTTAAAGTACAGGGATTACGAACAGCCCCATCCTTCTCCCTGGTGTGTGGAGGGGTGACTTGCCCAGGGCAGCAAAGTAGAACCTGACTCTCCTGAATCCTACTCTCAGCTCTGCTACCCTGGGCAACTCACCCACCCACTCAGTGCTTCCATTTCCTCATCTGTATGATGGGGGTGTCCCCACTTGCCAGGGGCCTGTGACGAGGCTACAGACAGCACTATTTGTAAAGGCTTTATATCCTCAGATGGAAGCTGCTGCCAAAGTGCATGACATAAACCATCATTAAAAAACCAACAAAACAGGATCCGGCTCCAGGTCAGCATGGCAGCAGGAGTGTAATGGGAGGCAGAGTCTGGCTGCTGGTTTGCAAATCACAATCCAGTTACCTTCAAAAGAACAATATTATCAAACCCAGCCTGTACTCTTGGCCACAAACAGCCCTGAGTGTCTGTAGTCTCCTGGCCAAAGACAGCTCCCCATTTCCTGCTAGTTTCCATTATGTTCTTTGCTATCCATGCCGCAGGTGCCCAAACTTTGCGAAGCTAAGCTTCACGGGCACCCTGCCAGGAGCCCAAAGGGGGAACCTACTTTGCACAAAATGGCACAGATTGCAGCCATCCTCCTCTTCAGTATGGAGCTGAGCCCTACAGAGACCCCTGGTTCCAGCATGCAATGCTACATCTTGACTGTTGTGGCCAGGTGGCAGCACAATGGAGTACGGCAGGCAGGGGTCTATAGCCTTCATATTAAAGACAAGGGGTAACATTTTCCACAGCACCTAAGTGACCTACAGCCCAATTTCAAAAGTCACTTTGGGCTGGTCTACACTGGGGGTGGGGGGGGAGGCGGATCGATCCAAGATACGCAACTTCAGCTACGCAAATAGCGTAGCTGAAGTCGAAGTATCTTGGATCGAATTACCTGGGGTCCAGACGGCGCGGGATCGACGGCCGCGGCTCCCCCGTCGACTGCGCTACCGCCGCTCGCTCTGGTGGAGTTCCGGAGTCGATGGTGAGCGCGTTCGGGGATCGATATATCGCGTCTTAACGAGACGCGATATATTGATCCCGGATAGATCGATTGCTACCCGCCGATACGGCGGGTAGTGAAGACGTACCCTTAGCCCTGGTCTGCACTATGAGTTTAGGTCGAATTTAGCAGCGTTAGGTCGATTTAACCCTGCACCCGTCCACATGACCAAGCCTGTTTTGTCGATGTAAAGGGCTCTTAAAATCGATTTCTGTACTCCTCCCCGGCGAGGGGTTTAGCGCTAAAATCGACCTTGCTGGGTCGAATTTGGGGTAGTGTGGACGCAATTCGACGGTATTGGCCTCCGGGAGCTATCCCAGAGTGCTCCATTGTGACCGCTCTGGACAGCACTCTCAACTCAGATGCACTGGCCAGGTAGACAGGAAAAGCCCCACGAACTTTTGAATTTCATTTCCTGTTTGGCCAGCGTGGGGAGCTGATCAGCACAGGTGACCATGCAGAGCTCATCAGCACAGGTGACCACGGAGTCCCAGAATCGCAAAAGAGAACCAGCATGGACCGAACAGGAGGTACTGGATCTGATCGCTGTATGGGGAGAAGAATCCGTGCAGGCAGAACTCTGTTCCAAAAGACGAAATGCCAAAATATTTGACAAAATCTCCAAGGGCATGATGGTCAGAGGCTACAACAGGGACACACAGCAGTGCCGCGTGAAAGTTAAGGAGCTGAGGCAAGCCTACCAAAAAACAAAGGATGCAAACGGTCGCTCCGGATCAGAGCCCCAGACATTCTATGATGAGCTGCATGCAATTCTAGGCATGGCCCCTGCCACTATCCCACCACTGTCCGTGAACACCTGCAAGGGGGGAGTCTCACGCAACAGGGATGAGGAGTTTGAAGATGATGAGGAGGAGGAGGTTGAGGGTAGCGCACAGCAGGCAAGCAGAGAATCCCTTCTCTCCAGCAGCCAGGAACTGTTCATCACCCTGGAGCCAATACCCTCCCAACTCTCCCAAGGCGGACTCCCGGACCATGACGCCGGAGAAGGAACCTCTGGTGAGTGTACCTTTGTAAATATAATACAGGGTTTAAAAGTAAGCGTGTTTAATGATTAATTTACCACGCCAAGCCAGTAGCAAGTAGTCTGGAATCATTGCAGAACAAAACCTTGCAGCAAATGGGCCCAGGCTTTGGCTGTTTGCCTTTGGCTGAAAATAAATAATTCCCGCTGTTAGCCACGCGGTGGGGGGAGGCCCATTCATGCTGAGCTGTTCGCGTTTGGCTGACAGGGATCTTCCCTGATACTAGCCATGCGGTGGGGGGTGAAGCGATCATCCCAGAGAGTTGGGGGAGGGGGGTTGGATTGTGCTGCACATTCACCCTAAAACCGCAGCCCCTCCTTTTAAACGGCCAACCCAACGGGCTTTGCTTGGTATGGGAAAGGAGGGCGCTGCTGTTTGAAACCGTTCCCACATGTTATGAAGGTTGAAGAAGCCAAAACCCTTTGCCTTACCATGGCTGCTGCAAGCCGAATTCTGTTGCCCAGCCGAGCATGTGTGATGTCTCACACCAAACCGGCAGGCCCTCAATATAAAAGGCAAAATGTGACCTTGTAGCAAAAGCACATGTGCTATGTAATGTGAATCACTTGATTCAGTGTGAAATAGTCTTCCCTTTGTTTTCTAAAATGTATCTTTTTAAATTCTACTCTCCCTTTTCTTCCTCCCGCAGCTGCAAATGTTTCTACGCTCCCCCATCATCTCCATCCCAGAGGCTAGCGCAGATTAGAAGACGAAAAATACGCACTCGCGACGAGATGTTCTCAGAGCTCATGCAGTCCTCCTGCACTGAAAGAGCTCAGCAGAATGCGTGGAGGCAAACAATGGCAGAGTCCAGGACAGCGTTAAATGAACGCGATGAAAGGAGGGAGGAGCACGCTGAGAGGAGGTAGGATGCAATGCTGAGGCTAATGGGGGAGCAAACTGACATGCTCAGGCATCTGGTGGAGCTGCAGGAAAGGCAGCAGGAGCACAGACTGCCGCTGAAGCCCCTGTATAACTGCCTGCCCACCTCCCCAAGTTCCACATCCTCCTCACCCAGACGCCCAAGAATGTGGGGGGAGGGGGGGAAGAGGCTACGGGCACCCAGCCACTCCACCCCAGAGGATTGCCCAAGCAACAGAAGGCTGGCATTCAATAAGTTTTGAACTGTAGTGTGGCCTTGTCCTTCCCTCCTCCCCTCATCCACCACCCCACCTGGTGCTTCCCTCCTCACCCACCCCTCCCGGGCAACCTTGAGAGTTTTCCCCCTATTTGTTTGATGAATTAATAAAGAATGCATGATTTGGAAACAATAATGACTTTATTGCCTCTAAAAGTGGTGATTGAAGGGGGGAGGTCGGTTGGCTTACAGGGAAGTAGAGTCAACCAAGGGGGCAGGTTTTCATCAAGGAGAAACAAAGAGAACTGTCACACTGTAGCCTGGCCAGTCATGAAACTGGTTTTCAAAGCTTCTCTTATGCGCAGGGCGCCCAGCTGTGCTCTTCTTATCGCACTGGTGTCTGGCTGCGCGTAATCGGCTGCCAGGCAATTTGCCTCAACCTCCCACCCTGCCATAAATGTCTCCCCCTTACTCTCACAGATATTGTGGAGCACACAGCAAGCAGCAATAACAATGGGAATATTGGTTTCGCTGAGGTCTCACCTAGTCAGTAAACTGCGCCAGCAAGCTTTTAAGCATCCAAATGCACATTCTACCACCATTCTGTACTTGCTCAGCCTATAGTTGAACTGCTCCTTACTACTGTCCAGGGTGCCTGTGTATGGCTTCATGAGCCATGGCATTAAGGGGTAGGCTGGGTCCCCAAGGATAACTATAGGCATTTCAACATCCCCAACGGTAATTTTCTGGTCTGGGAAGTAAGATCCTTCCTGCAGCTGTTCAAACAGACCAGAGTTCCTGAAGATGCGAGCGTCATGCACCTTTCCTGGCCATCCCACATTGATGTCGGTGAAACGTCCCTTGTGATCCACCATTGAAAAGTACCCCTTGCAGTTTACGTACTGGCTGCCAAGGTGGTCCGGTCTCAAGATAGGGATATGCGTTCCGTCTATCGCCCCACCAGTTAGGGAATCCCATTGCAGCAAAGCCATCCAGTATGACCTGCACATTTCCCAGAGTCACTACCCTTGATAGCAGCAGCTCAGTGATTGCGTTGGCTACTTGGATCATAGCAGCCCCCACAGTAGATTTGCCCACTCCAAATTGATTCCCGACTGACCGGTAGCTGTCTGGTTTTGCAAGCCTCCAGAGGGCTATCGCCACTGGCTTGTGAACTGTGAGGGCTGCTCTCATCTTGGTATTCTTGCGCTTCAGGGCAGGGGAAAGCAAGTCACAAAGTTCCATGAAAGTGCCCTTATGCATGCGAAAGTTTTGCAGCCACTGGGAATCATCCCAGACCTGCAACACTATGTGGTCCCACCAGTCTGTGCTTGTTTCCCGGGCCCAGAATCGGCGTTCCACAGCATGAACCTGCCCCATTACCACCATGATGTCCAAATTGCCAGGGCCCGTGCTTTGAGAGAAGTCTATGTCCATGTCCTCATCACTATCATGATTGTGCTGTCGTCGCCTCCTCGCCTGCTTTTGCAGGTTCTGCACATTCCGCAGGATAATGCGTGAGGTGTTTACAATGCTCACAGCAGCAGCGGTGATCTGAGCGGGCTCCATGCTTGCTGTGGTATGGCGTCTGCAGGAGAGCAGAGTTGAAGCGGAAGCGGTGGAGGATGACCGTTAGCACCGTGCACATTTCCCGAGGAAGAACACACGTACCTGGGAGCCCATGACAGACAACATGGAGAAATTCGCTATTGAGGCAATAGCAGGAGAGCAGAGTTGCAGCGGAAGCAGTGGAGGACGACGGTTAGCACCGTGCACATTTCCTGAGGAAGAACACACGTACCCAGGAGCCCATGACAGACAACATGGAGAAATTCGCTATCGAGCCAATAGCAGCAGAGCAGAGTTGCAGCGGAAGCGGTGTATGACGATGGTTTGCAGACCTACTGCACCGTCTGCTGCCAGCAGCACCCAGGACACAACAGCGGCGGTGTTGGTGAGCTGAGCTGAGCGGGCTGCACGCTTGCCGTGGTATGGCGTCTGCGCGGAAAAAAGGCGCGAAACAATTGTCTGCCGTTGCTTTCACGGAGGGAGGGGAGACTGACGACATGTACCTAAAACCACCCGCAACAATGTTTTTGCCCCATCAGGCATTGGGAGCTTAACCCAGAATTCCAATGGGCAGCGGAGACTGCAGGAACTGTGGGATGGCTAACCACAGTGCACCGCTCCGTAAGTCGATGCTAGCCACAGTAGTGAGGGCGCACTCCGCCGACTTAATGCGCTTAGTTTGGACATACGCAATCGACTGTATAAAATTGATTTCTAAATATCGACTTCTATAAAATCGACCTAATTTTGTAGTGTAGACATACCCTTAGGTGCTGTGGAAAATGTTACCCTTTGTCTTTAATAGGGAGGTGGGCTGCTGCCGACCACCCAGTAGAACTTGTGGGACTTGAGGCCTACTGAAATCAATGGGAATCCTTCAATTGATGTCAATGAGCACTGGTGCAGGCTGATAGTTTGGCCAGTCAGTGGGAGTCTTAAGGAACGGCTATACACAGTAATCATATGAAAACAACACACAGAATGTTAATCAAACCATCAAACCTCCTTCAACTGTAAGGGAATACACCTTCCCTTGTGTTCACTGAGAGACACAACTGGACACAGCTGCTCACCTCGACTCCAGCAAACCCCAGCAGCCTGATGGGATGGGGAAGGCAGGAGCGCCTCAAACTCGATAGCTTAGACCCATAAAGTATTAATTAATTTCCCAATCCTAGAGAAAGCCCTTTGGCTGTGCCACGGCTTTGATTATTATGACAGTCCATGTTTTTTACATTACGCTTGTATAAATATTTATGCATCTTTATAAGAATCATGTTTTGAGCAATAGGACACAACAGAGGAAGGCCAAAGGGGAGGGGGCTGAAGGACCAGAGAGCATTGCTATATAAATGCTGTTAAGGTCAACTTGGGGTCGAGCTCAGCTGGTGGGGTCATGTGATGCTGAGCATGTCCTTGAGCTGGCCTGGTGGTTTGCCACGGGTCCCTCGCTCCGCTGAGTGCTGGGGGGGAGGGTGTTCAGCTCCCGTTGCTATTGAGTAGCTGTCTGCCCAGTGCCTGCAGGGGCACAGACGGGCTCACTGCTAAAACAGAGGGTGGCAACCATTCTGGCGAGGTCAGCTCCCCAGCTGCTGTCAGTCAGCATCTCTCCATAGGAGTCACTGGGGTCAGATCCCCAGCTGGTGCAAATCAGCCCTAGCTCCACTGGAGTCACTGGGGTCAGATCCCCAGCTGGTGCAAATCAGCCCTAGCTCCACTGGAGTCAATGGGGTCAGATCCCCAGCTGGTGCAAATCAGCCCTAGCTCCACTGGAGTCACTGGGGTCAGATCCCCAGCTGGTGCAAATCAGCCCTAGCTCCACTGGAGTCAATGGGGCCAGATCCCCAGCTGGTGTAAATCAGCCCTAGCTCCACTGGAGTCAATGGGGTCAGATCCCCAGCTGGTGTAAATCAGACCTAGCTCTACTGATGTCAGCAGGCCAGATCCCCAGCGGGTCGCCAGCCTTGCTCTGCTGGAGGTGAGTCGCTGGGGGTGAGTCAAGTTACAGCAGCTGCAGATCAGGCCTGGACACTGTAGGGGTGGCCGAGAGAGCAGCTGGCAATATCCTCTAAGGAAATGCAGCTCTCCATGTGCTCCTGCCCCTCCATGTCCTCTTTCCTTGACTCTCCTTGCCCAGCGATAGAGCTTGGCAAACCACAGCACTGCATGGGCTGTCGGCTCCCTGGCTGTGGAGTGTGTGGGGAGGGCAGCATCTGAAGGCATAGTTTAACTCTTCCATGGCCTGATGTGGCCTGGCATACCACTTTCCTGCCCAGGTTGTGCACACATCCCGCACGGCTGCACTGAGCTAACTACAGAAGTGAGCAATGCCTGACTTGCTTTTCAAGCATGTGGCATCTCATGTGCCATTCCTTGGCAACATTCCTCTGCTCCCCCAGCAGCTAACAGGGAAGGACACACTGTGAACTGACCATATTCCTCCCTGAGTCAGCCCAAGGGTGGGAACGCAGCTTCCACGCCTCCTATGGCTGCTCTGCTCCCTATGCCACCCCGTCATACAGGCAGAGCTGAAGAGAAAGAGGGGTGGACCTGGTGCTGTGACTCTTGAGCAGAGTCCTCTGCCTCCGGGGATAAGAACTGATGGGAGGGACAGGGAGACAGTTGGGGAAGGAGTAACACAAAGGGTCGGGGAAGGAAGGCCAAGGCATGGAATACAGGGAGGGCAGAGAAGAATGAGAAATAATATCCCACCATCCCCCTGGCACTGCCAGTGCCCTTGCCCTACAACCAGACCACAGTACCAGAACAAGGGGGCCTTCAGTGACACTCAGCAAGCAGTGGCGGCCAAGTAAATATTTTTCCATGCAATGAGCCTGTGGAACCTATTGCCTAAAGCTATCACAGAGGCCAAGAGCTCAGCAGGATTCAGCAAAAGGTTAGACAGTTCTGTGGAGAACAAGAATCTCCAGTGTTATAACAAGGAATAAAAAAATAACCAAGTGTTTTAGAAAGGATCTAAACCTTCCAGCTACAGGGCTTGAACTGGCCTGTAACTGACAGGGGGAGGGAAGGAGACTGAAGGGCTCTTGCACCTTCTACTGAAACTGGTGCTGGCCATTGTCAGAACCATAACACCGGGCTGGCTGGAGCCCTGCTCTGGTCCAGTGTGCCAGTCCCATGCCCCTTTGTGCAGCGCCTCATGTTCCGAGGGCTGTGTCCCACGCTGCAGCACTGGGAGTGACTGTGCTGGTTAGAGCTTGGTGGACAAGGCGTAGATTGGAAGCTACATAGAGAGATTAAATGAATGAGCGTAAAGCTTGCGTGCAGTCCTGGGTGGTACCAAGGCCTCATTTCTGGGCTCATTCTAACTGAAAGGGACAGAAGTTTAATGTCCTTGTACATTTGTTTCAGTTAATGCAGCAATCCGATGTGGGGGCAAATCTGTGTTAGCATTGCCAGGGACCATGACGCTGAGCATGGCCTGGGTGTGAGCAGAGAGTGGGGAGTTTGTGGAGGGGCAGGGGGACACCATGGGAGCAGAAAGGAGATGCTCTTACCCTCTCTCTTTGAGTGTCTCGCAGCTCCTGCAGGAAGTCTCTCAAAGCATCTCGGACTCTGTCCGGGTCAGGCTCGCTGGCACTGTGCTCCCCTTGGAAAGGGGAAGCCCAACCAAAGGGGGAGCGGGAACAGCTCCTCTCTGGAGAGCCAGTGCGGGAGGCCGGAGTCCGTCGCCCGTCAGTTCCTGTGGTGGCAGAGAAGCTCTCAAAGCCTGAATGCCAGGTGGGTGTGTTGGGAGAGGGACCATCAGGCAGGCCTAGACCATCCCCATGTGATAATGGCAGGAGGCAATACGGATTAGCTGGTGCAAGGCAAGCGTGTCACTACAGCCCTACAACTGTGCTTCTCTCCTCAGCCCAGACTGGGGATAATCCATGCAGGGATTCAGAGCCACCCTCTCCCAAGATTGCTGCTAGGTTGGATTTCCAGGCAGACCCCTGCCCCCTCCATGGCTTTCCCCTTTCAGGGCAGGGATAGCTGCCTGACACTCAGCTCCTTCAAGCGCCACCCTCTTCCCCTTCAAAGTGACTGCTGCCATGGCAACACCTTTCCCTCTATGCTGTATCTGCCCCCACCCTGCAAGGCCACAGGCCCCGCCAGAGCAGCCCTCACCCTGGAGCACTGGAGAAATGTCATGCAGATCTTGTGACGTGCAATCAGTGCTCCAGTGCAGTCACACACACGGCACTCTGTGATCTGGCCCAGTCAGTCTGTCTCCCAAACCCAGCTGAGCCCTCCAAGGCTGCTGACCTTTGCTAGGTGAGCAGGGTCTCTGCGGCGAGGGGCTCCGCCCACCCAGCCCTAGTGTCCGGCGCAGGGCAGAGTGCAGCACCCCGAGCTTCAACTCCACCTCCCTCTTGGCAGCCTCCGCCTTGGCCAGCTCTGTCTCTAGGCCTTGGAGGCGCCCCTCAGTGGTGCTGAGGCGCAGCTGGAGGCCTTTGCTGACCCCGCCGGCCTGTTGCAGCTTCAGCTCCATGTTATGGAGCTCATCCCGGAGCTTCTTCTCCTTGCTGTGACTCTCGCCCAGGCTGTCGGCCAGCCCCTTCTCTCTGGCTCTGGCTTCCCACTCCACCTCCACCAGCTTCCTCTGCAGGCTCAGTACCTGGAAGGGAGGGCGCTGCAGAATAACCGCCAGGCCCTGTCTGCATACAGTCCACCAGAGAGCATGCTGAAAGGGCCAGGAGGGGCGCACCACCTCGACACACACACAGTGGCCAGGAGCTTCCCAGCACAGACCCAAAGAGAGCCCTCTCTGCAGGGCGGGAGCGCCCACAGTTCAGTGCACAGGCTCCCAGGCTGAGCTGCTGCTTTCTATCCCACTGGCAGAGACAGCCCTGAGTCGCTCTCTGGAGACCTCGGGGCAGTGTTTACAGGCAGGCACCAGGGAGCGGACTGCCCTCCCCTCTGCTTCAGGGCTGCACCCTCAGGGTGATGGGAAGGAACAGGAGGGGAGGGAGATAGTCCTTGAGGTCTCCCACAGGGGCCTGGTGGGCCTAGCTGGGTTAATCTAGAGATGGCCTTGTACCCTTCCCTCCACACCATCCTTTCTCTCTGCCCCCCTCCCTCGTTGCCCGCCTCTGCCTGCCAGCTCCAGTGCCTACTCAGCTCACCTCTTTGCGAACACATTCCTGGGCGCCCTCCATCTCCGCGATCCTCTGCTTCAGCTCCAGGGACTGCCTGTGGCACTGCTGCTCACGCTGCTCCTGCTGCAGGAGACGGGCCTGCAACTCGCTCACCTCTTTGCCCTTTTTGCTGTTCTCGTCCCCCAGCGTCTTCACCTGCAAAGGGCGGTTCTTCGGGTTGGTCCTGGGCTCGACCTGGGGCGGATGGGCCATGCTGGCAGGCCCGTCTCGGCCACAGCAAGCCACTGCTGCTGCCCTGACCGGGGGCAGGGCTGCCTCCCCCCCGGCAATAACTGCTTGAGGATGGACAAAATGGTCCCTTCTTAGTTTGGTTCCTCCGCCTCCCCGGAGGAGCTGGCCAAGTGCCACAGGGTGGAAAGTACCAATGTGGGACCCACTGATTCACTCTACGTCGCTAGCAGGCTCCTCCGGCCGCCTTTCCCCAGCCCGCCAGGCCTGGGCCGGTGCTGGCGCAGCCCATGGGGAGCAGGCCTGTGTAGCACGCTCCCCTCTGCAGTCAGCCACTCCTGTGGCCAGTGGGATGGGGGATGAGACCAGGCCATTCTGCTCCTCGCACTGGGGGATTGAAGCTGGGGAGCTTTGAAGCCTCCAGTTTCTACCCAAGGGGTTTTCAGGGCATGTTCTCCATTTGGGAGGGAGATGCCCCTCACCTCCCTGGGAGCTGCACTTCTGGGCATGCCCCAGGTGGCTTCGGCTGCTACCAGCTCTTCCTCTCAGCCTGGCGCTGAAATCTAGGTTGCCACAGGGGAATGGGACCCATTCAGTGGCCCAAATGGGCAGCCTACGAGGAGGCATCGCAGTCAGGAAGTTCCCAGTAGGGGAGGTGCGGGGCAGAATATGTCTGCGGAGGCTGATGGAGCTGGGACAGCAAAGGGACCTGGCTGGCACGTGTCTGGGAGCCATCTGCACTCGCCTGTCTGTGCAGCTCCTGCAGCTCCCGGCGGGCCTCCATCTGAGACTTCTCCACCTCCCGCAGGTTTGCCCTCAGCTCTCCTGCCTCCTTCTGAGCTGCAGCCTTGGCTTCCTCCAGCATGGTGATTTTCTGCTCCTTCTCCTCTAGGCCTCTCTTCAAGCTGAAGCAGACATGCATGGTCACTCCTGCCCGGGGAATGCTGAAGGGCTGTGAGCGGACATCTATGCAGGGGGCACTGCCCGCCCAGTCACCCAGCTGTCGTCACGGTGTGAGTGGGAGCTCTGGGCTGTCTGGGGACGGTCTGGAAGGGAAAGAACCCGCAGGGAGTTCTGCACTGGCTGGAAGTGGACGAGGCAGAGAAGAGGTCAGACCATGCTACTGTGCCCATTCCAATGCGCCCCAGGGCAGCCCTGGGACTGGCCTCTGGGCCCAGTTCTGGGAGGAAAGAGACACAGACTGGATGGAATTGCTCTGGGTTGAGCTATGGGAGAAGCAGCTGCCTTGAGCCTGCCTGGAATGGCTGCAGGGTCCAGCCCTACTTGTACATCCCAGGCCTGAATACAGTGACAAGTTCTTAGCTGGAATGGCTTTGGGTGGACATGCTGGTAGGTCTTTGCTACTGTTCTGCACTTTCTGGTTTGGATCTGTGGCCCAGCTAACAGTCCCTGGCCATGCCTGCACCTTGGCAGGCTATCACAGTGCCAAGTAATGTCTGCTGCAGGGTGCAGCCCGCCTGGCACTGCCCTGAGCCTACCTGGTCCTTTTGCTCTCCATCTTCTTGATGGCAGCTCGCAGCTCAGTATTGGATTTCTGCATTATTTCCTTCTCCCTGGTCTCGTCCCCCAAAGCCCTGTGGGTTTCCAACATCTCCTTGCGCTGGAGCTCTCGGGCCTCCTCAGCCTCCCGCAACCTGCGGTGCAACTCGATCAGGTCCTTGTGCGCCCCATCGCGGGCATCCTCTGCAAGCCGCAGCTGCGTCCTTAACTGTTCTGCCTTTTGGGGAGAGACACAGATATGCACGCCCTGAGCTATCTCACCCAGGATCTCTGCCCTACTAGAAGAGCAGAGCTGGGCTCTGCTGCTTGTCATCTAGGATGGGTGAATGCCAGTCCATCCCGCCAGGAGAAGGTGGCAGCTGCTAAGCCAGCATGATGCCCTTTGCAAATGGGGCTCGGCTCCCCATTACAGTCACAGGGAGACTGGGCACTCCACACTAGCAGGAGGCACTTGGCACCTTGAGAAGCTGGCTTGTTTCACAGCCCAGCATGCGAAGGAGGAATATGAAGTCCTTGTACAGTGCAGCGTGCTGCCAGCCCGGGCTGAGAGCGCTGCAGTCATAGAATCATAGAAGGTTAGGGTTGGAAGAGACCTCAGGGGGTCATCTAGTCCAACCCCCTGCTCAAAGCAGGACCAGCCCCAACTAAATCATCCCAGCCAGGGCTTTGCCAAGCCAGGCCTTAAAAACCTCTAAGGATGGAGATTCCACCACCTCCCTAGGTAACCCATTCCAGTGCTTCACCACTCTCCTAGTGAAATAGTTCTTTCCTAATATCCAACCTAGACCTCCCTCACTGCAACTTGAGACCATTGCTTCTTGTTCTGTCATCTGTCACCACTGAGAACAGCCGAGCTCCATCCCCTCTGGAATCCCCCTTCAGGTAGTTGAAGGCTGCTATCAAATCCCCCCTCACTCTTCTCTTCTGCAGACTAAATAAGCCCAGTTCCCTCATCCTTTCCTCATAAAAAATGGTTACTCACCTTCTCGTAACTGTTGTTCTTTGAGATGTGTTGTTCATGTCCATTACAATCAGGTATGCGCGTGCGCATGTTCATGGTAGCTGGAAGATTTCCCCCCTAGCAGCATCTGTCAGGTCGACCTGGGTGCCCCCTGGAGTCGTGCCTTCATGACGCTCAATATAGAGCCCTGTTATGAGAAGGTGAGTAAACATTTTTTCTTCTTTGAGTGCTTGTTCATGTTGATTCCAATCAGGTGACTCACAAGCCCAAGTTTAGGTGGTAGGGTCGGAGTCTTCCACTGATTGGAGCGCTGCTTGTCCGAAGGCCACATCGTCTCTGGCCTGCTGGGTAATTGCATAGTGCATGGCGAAAGTATGGATGGAGGACTACGTCGCCGCTCTGCAGATTTCCTGAGTGGGAACCTGAGCCAGGAACACTGTTGATGAAGCCTGCGGCCTGGTGGAGTGCGCAGTGATTGGAGATGCAGGAACCCCCACCAGGTTGTAGCACCCACGAATACAGGACGCTATCCATGACGAGATGTGTTGTGACAATATCGGCTGACCTTTCATTCTGTCCACCACTGCCACAAATAACTGGACCGACTTTCTGAACAGCTTTGTTCTCTCCATGTAGAAGGCTAGAGCCCTGCAGACATCCAGAGAGTGCAGTCTCTGTTCCCTGCCACTGGAATGAGGCTTAGGGTAGAATACTGGGAGAAAGATGTCCTGGTTAATGTGAAATTGCGATACAACCTTTGGGAGGAAAGCAGGATGAGGCCTCAGCTGAACCTTGTCCTTATAGAACAAGGTGTAGGGAGGCTCTGACGTTAGGGCCCTGAGCTCAGACACCCTCCTGGCTGAGGTTATTGCTACCAGGAATGCCACCTTGTAAGAGAGGTAGAGCATGGAACATGTCGCCAATGGTTCAAATGGTGGTCCCATGAGCCTAGAGAGGACCAGGTTGAGGTCCCAGGTGGGGACAGGCTGATGGAAGTGAGGGTACAGTCTGTCGTCCTTTTAAAAATCGGCTGACCATAGGGTTAGCAGACACCGAGCAGCCCCCACGCCCGGATGGAAGGCCGACATAGCATCTAAGTGCACCCTTATTGAAGACAACAAAAGCCCCTGCTGCTTTTGATGGAGGAAGTAGTTCAGAATGAGCAGCACTGAGGCTAACATCGGGGGACAAATGGCACTGCATAGACCAGATTGAAAATCTCTTCCACTTGGCAAGGTAGGTGGCTCTCATAGAGGGTTTCCTGCTACCAAGGAGGACTTGTCTAACCTGGTCTGAAAAGGAAAGCTCCATCGGGTTCAACCATGGAGCTTCCACAACATGAGGTGAAACGACTTGAGGTTCAGATGTTGAAGACGACCATGATCTTGCGTCAGAAGGTCCAGGAAGAGTGGAATGGTGACTGGGGCTTCCACGGACATGTCTAGGAGAGATATGTACTATTGCTGATGGGGCCAGGCTGGTGCTATCAATATGACCTGAGCTCGTTCCCTCCGGATCTTGAGGAGTACCTTGTGAACTAGTGGTATGGGCGTAAAGGAGATGGCCTCTCCATGGAAGGAGGAACGTGTCTGCTCTGGAGCCCAGGCTGTGATTCTGGAAAGAGCAGAACTGCTGGCACTTCCTGTTGTGTTGCGTGGCGAATAGCCCCACCTCTGGAATATTGAGAATGTGACTTCCGGGTGAAGGGACCACTCATGGGTGTGAAACGACCTGCTGAGGTGATCCACCAGCTCATTCTCTACCCTGGGGAGGTACAACGCTTGCAGATGCGTTGAATGTTCTACACAGAAGTCCCACAGCATGAGGGCTTCCTGGCACAGGGGAGAGGAGCGTGCACCCCCATTTGTTGATATAGAACATTGCTGTTGTCTTGTCCATCATAACTGATACACAATGTCCCGTTAAGTGTGCACGGAAGGTCTGGCATGCACCATTCTCAGCTCTCTGACGTTGATGTGGAGAGCCAGATCCGCCTGAGACCAGAGACCCTGAGTCCTGTGGTCTCCCAGATGAGCTCCCCAGCCCAAGTCTGATGCGTCCATCACTAGCGAAAGAGACGGCTGCGGACTGGTGAAGGGGACCCCTGAGAACACCTCCTGAGGGTCGAGCCACCAGATGAGGGAGTCGATGACCGGGCGAGGCAGGATCACGATCCTATCCAAGCTGTTCCGGGCTGGGTGATACAATGACGCAAGCCACAACTGAAGAGGTTGAAGCCTGAGTCTGGCATGCTGCACCACCTAGGTATAGGCAGCCATGTGTCTGAGAAGCTTCATACAGTTTCTTGCTGTGGTGGTAGAAAACTGTCTGATGCCTCAAATGGTATCTGTCAGGGCCTGAAACCTTGCTTCTTGCAAGTATGGCCACAGCTTGGGTCGAGTCCAGTACTGCCCCTATAAACTCTATCCTCTGGACAGGGGACGGAGTCGATTTTGCTTTGTTTAGAAGGAGACCCAGGTTGTCGAAGTCCTGGAGTGGCCCTTCATCAGCCAGTTGTCGAGATACGGAAACATCTGTACCTGGTGACTGCACAAGAACGCGTCAACTGCCATGCACTTAGTGAAGACTCTAGGTGCTCCTACAGGCCAAACGGAAGGACTGTAAACTGGTAGTGGGTACCACTCACCACAAACCTTAGGTACTTCCTGTGGAGCTGAGTGATTGCGATAAGGAAATATGCGTCCCTCAAGTTGAAGGCGGCATACCAGTCTGCTGGATCCAGTGATGGGATGATTGAGGCCAAAGAGATCATGTGGAACTTGAGTTTCTTCACAAACTTGTTGAGTTTTTGCAGGTCCAGGATGGGCCTGAGGCCACCTTTGGCTTTTGATATAAGGAAATACCGGGAGTAAAAGCCCTCGCCCCTGTACTCCTGAGGAACCTCCTTCACTGCCCCTAGAGATAGGAGTGACTGCACCTCCTGGATAAGGAGCTGCTCATGAGAAGGGTCCCTGAAGAGGGATGGGGAAGGGGGATGGAAGGGTGGATGGTCACAGAACTGGATGGAGTATCCCCTCTCTACTGTGCGGAGCACCAAAAGGTCCGAGGTGATACAGGACCATGCATGGTAGAAAGAGGATAGTCGGGACGAGAAGGTAAGGCGGGTGGGATCCAGTTGGGGATCTGGTGCGCCGTCCTTGACCGCACCTTCAAAAGGCCTGTTTCAGCCCAGAGGGTGGCTTAGATTGGCCAGAGCCCTGGCCTGAGGATGGGTGCGGTCGCCTTCTGCCGTTCCTATTCCTCCTCCGTGAGTCATCCTGACGGTTCTGTGGCTGATAGAACCGTGGAGGAGGTTGCAGCCTAAAATGTTTATGCTGTGTAGTGGGAGTATGGAGGCCCAACGATTTGAGAGTGGCTATTGAATCCTTCAGGCTATGCAGCCTTTTATCCATCTTTTCAGAAAATAGAGCTGAACCCTCGTAGGGGAGATCCTGAATAGTTTGTTGGACCTCATATGGCAAGCCCGAGATTTGGAGCCAGGAGCCCCTCCTCATAGCTATGCCTGTGGCCATGACACGAGTAGCCGCATCCGCTGCATCCAGTACGGCTTGTAGTGAAGTCCTGGAAATGAGCTTCCCTTCCTCCACAAGAGCCAAAAACTCGGCGCAGGAGTCTTGTGGCAACAGCTCTGCAAATTTAGCCATTGCCCCGCATGTGCTGAAGCAGTACCTCCTGACAATGGCCTGCTGATTTGAAATGCAGAGCTGTAAGCCTCCAGTGGAGTAGAACTTTCTCCCATAAAGGTCAAGCTTTTTCGCCTCCCGATTCTTCGGGGAGGGTCCCTGGAAGCCCTGACGCTCATGTTGGTTGGCAGCATTGACCACGAGAGAGTCAGGTGTGGGATGTGTGTATAAATGCTCGTAACCCTTGGACGGCACAAAGTAGCGTCTTTCGTTGCACTTAACCATAGGGGGCAATGAGGCTGGGGTCTGCCACAGAGTTTTCATGGTGTCAGAGGTGGTCTTTATGAGGGGCAGGGCAATCCGTGCAGGTCCAGAGGGGGTGAGGAGGTCCACCATTGGATCTGCATCCTCCACTACCTCCTCCGCCTGAATGCCCAGGCCCTGGGAATCCCTCCACAAAATTGCTGCAGAACCCTGTTGTCTTCCAAGGCTGGGGCTGTCACCGTGCCCTCCAATGCCTCATCTGGTGAGGACGAGGAAGAGACCCCCGTGAGGGGTGGCTGCTCCCTTCCTTCTGCACTCAAGGGATCCCGCGGCACCTGGGTTTCTTGGGCTGGTGCCAACCCATATGGTGTTGCGCCCCTCAGTATAGGGGCTGCATACACCGATGCAAGCAACACTGGTGCCAAAAGTGCCATCGGCACCAATGTCATCCTCGACATCGGAATCGCCGCCGGTGCCAGAATCATCATTGGTGCCGGAGTCCCTGCCAATGCCGGGGCTGCCGGGACCCCCGGGCCCAGTGCCGGCTGCACTGGAGGCATTGAGATGGTAGTGAAGGGTGGTAATAGGCCTGCCTCCGATCCTGCTGGTGCTGGCGGGGATACAAATAAGGCCGAGGCCACCAACGTCGCCCTGGAATGAGATCCTTGGCTGCAACCTTGGCTTTCCTTTGAAATGCCCAGGGAGTCCAAAATAGCCATGGTGCCAGGGGCTGCCATTGGGCGGGCCACGGTGCCGGATAAGGGTGCCAGTGCCAAGCTGACATGGACCGTCTGCTCCTACTCCTCCGGGAATGATAGGAGCCCTACTCCGAGGTGTCTGAAAACGATGACCATGGGGGAGTGGTACTTCTTGACACCAAGCTTTCGCGCCGAGGGCTCGGGGATCGGAGTGACTGCTGGGTGTGCTCCAGTGCCGGGGAGTGGCACCCCTGGGTCAGAGATCGGCAGGCCATCATAGTGGGCTTTCCCCTTGAAGGAGCCCGGGGAATGTCCGGTGCCGGCAACCCTATCCCCTCTGGGAGGAAAGAACGGTGCCACGAGGTGAAGCAGTTCTTGGGCCGCCTCAAACGCCTCCGGTGTCAAAGGGAGGTGCAGCTCCCGGCTCGGCCTTGGTGAGCGAGGAGGGTCTGGACTCAATCGCCCTTCCACGTGGGCAGGAGTTGGCGTGACCATCACCAGTGGTGCAGCACTAGTGTGGCCTGACTCAGGTCTCACAGCGGCAGGCTCCTTAGGCCTAGCTGGAGGAGAGTGACCCCTCTCCGGCCTCTTCTTCTTTTGCGGCACCGACAATTGCAAACGGTGCCTGCGTGTGGCATGTGAGCCACGAGTGGAGCCGGGACGGTGCCATGAGTCCTTATCCTTACCCGGCACTGGTGCTCGTGCTGATGGTGCCAGAGCGCTCTGCACCGAGGAGGAGGTATTTGGCGCAGGGTCCATCGACACAGGGTCGGACTGGGGAATAGAGTGCTTCCTCCATCAACAGGACCTTCAGGCACTGTTCTCTATCTTTTGAAGTCCTGGGCTGAAAAGTCTTACAAATGGCACAAAGATCCTTCTGATGGCCCTCTCCTAAACACTTTAGACATGAGGTGTGAGGATTGCTTCTGGGTATACACTTGCTTCAGGCTTTGCAGGCTTTGAAGCCTGGAGACCCTGGCGTCAGGAGAGCGTAGGAGAGGATTCCCCTCCTCCCCCCCCCGGAAACTTATCTAACACTAATGAACTACTAACTATTAACGAACAATGGAAAACTAATGGAGAACAATGTAAGAAACTGCTAAATGCGCTTGTCAAGACAAGAGCACAGGAAAGTTTCAGCTAACCATCACTGGCGGTAAGAAGGACCTGAAAGGGTTGTGGGTCAACAGGGCTCTATATTGGGCGCCATCAAGGCGTGACTCCAGGGGATGCCCAGGCCGACCCAATAGATGCTGCTAGGGGAAAAATCTTCCAACTACCGTGCACGTGCACGCGCACACACCTGATTGGAATCGACATGAACAAGCACTTGAAGAAGAAGTCATGTGCCCTAGCCCCCTAATCATTTTTGTTGCCCTCCGCTGGACTCTCTCCAATTTGTCCACGTCCTTTCTGTACTGGGGGGCCCAAAACTGGATGCAGTACTCCAGATGTGGCCTCACCAGTGCTCAGTGGGCACTCACCAGTGGGGTGGGGGGAGGGATAGCTCAGTGGTTTGAGCATTGGCCTGCTAAACCCAGGGTTGTAAGTTCAGTCCTTGAGGGGGCTATTTAGGGATTTGGGGCAAAAATCTGTCTGAGGATTGGTCTTGCTTTGAGTGGGGGTTGGACTAGATGACCTCCTGAGGTCCCTTCCAACCCTGATATTCTATGATTCAATAGAGGGGAATAATCACTTCCCTCAATCTGCTGGCAATGCTCCTACTAATGCAGCTCTATATGCCTTTAGCCTTCTTGGCAACACTCTGGCACAGTGAGGTGTCCTTAGGGGATCACAGCTGGGGAATCCCTGAGAAAACGGGGCCCAGAGAGAGATTTGCTCCCAGACAGCATGAAGGCTTGCTCTGCTTCAGCTGCACCTCTCTGGTCACACCAGGATCAGCAACAGTGGGGCTGATCCCACACCCTCCTTCACATGCCAGCACAGCTACCACAGAGACATGGAGGGCACTCAAGGGAGGCTTACAGGGAGGCACTCAGGGGCTTACAGATTCAAAGCAAATGATGCCAATAAATGAATGTTATAACTTATGGCTGTTTACAACACAGTAGCCCCCGGAGGTGCCAGTGGAGATTAGATCTGGGTGCTGCACCCACACACAGGGAGAGACTGGCCCTACCCCAGAGAGCTCTGCAGCTAAATGGGCACAGGGCTGGAGGGGAAATGGAGGCCAGGGACGTGATGTGATTTGCCCAAGGTCAGTGTCCGAGGTGGGATGGACCCCGATCTCCTGACTCCCAGGTCAGTGTCTTATTCACTAGCCCAGACAGGGCCTAATCATGTCCCCTCTCTCAATGTCAAAAGGAGGGGAGTGAAGGTTGTGTAGCATCCCTGGGAATAAGTCAGCTGTTTCCCTCCTTAGCACAGGGTTGCTGGTGCGGGACGGGGTGGGGGCCAGCTGGGAAATCTCCTAGTGTTGAGCCCATTGATTCTGCCCCTTTAGTAAAAAGCTGCCTTGAGTTTATCCTGCTGCTCCAGTTCTGCCCCGGTGACCTCTGAGGTGGGAGCTGGGGTGTGGGGGTGGGATAGAAATTTCCGCAGAAACTTAAAGTCACCAGTTTCTTTCGTTCCTTTTTCCTCCTTCGATCTGTAAAACCCTAACACTGTCCAGATCCTCCCTGTTGGCCCGGATCACTTCGTCCCACTCCATGTTGTTATTGTTCTGTTTCTGAGGAGGATTAGGGTGAGCTCCCCCTCCCATCCCCCCACCCACATATGGGATCCACAAATGCGCCTAGCATTTTCCACCGAGCTCAGCAGAAATTCACCCAGAAGGTCAATGACCAAAGAAAGGGACGATCCATCATAAAACAAACTGTTTTCATTTCCCAGGATAAAGGGGAGGGGGCTGGGATTGAGAAAAAGAACAAAACCATGAAAAGAAAACAACCCCAGCTCCTTCTCTGCAAAGACAACCTTCCCCATTTGCAGGAATGTGACAGCCAAAGCTCTTAATATGATTATCATAATTATTTCTTTACTAGAAATTTTTATAAACAGCCTCTTTTGAAATCCACGCTCAGGGAGCCAAATCTCCAGCTGAGTCCTGGGCGGAAGGACAGAGCACAGGGAGGCGTGGGGAGGAGAGAGAGCGAATGTGTGCATGTGTGTGTGTGTGTGCGTGTGCATGCCTGCGTTGGGAAGGCATGGCTGCAGAATCGGCCTGAGACACTTTCTCAAGTTAAAAGGCTGTGAAAATGTTATGGTTCCCATGGCGATAAGTGGGCCCTAGCAGGCGTCTGCTAGGATTTCTCTGTTTCTCTGCCCTCAGCTTGTTCTATAAGCCCTTTAATTGTCTTTCTCCCACTCCCTGCCAATTTCTCCCTCTCCCTCAGCCCCCTTCTCTCATCCGTCTTTATCTCTGAGTTTTGCACCCCCTTCTTTCACTGGGACTGGCTCCTGGGTCCCTCTTTCTGTGCCACGGTTCCTCGGCTCTTATCGTAATACCAGTGCAGCCCCCTCCTCCCTCAGCTCCCTGTGTCTCCCCATGCTCTGAATCCCCTTCTCCTGCTTGCCTGTGTGGTCCCTCCCAGGGTCGGACTTTGAAATCTGTTGAAAGGAGCCCATTGTTGCCAAAATAAACAGCCTGTCATGTTAAATTACTCTCTCTCCTCTTTCATGTTTTTTAATTTTCTGTCCCCCCACTCTCCTGTCCTTTTGTGGTGGGGGCCATTCTCTCGCTCTGATGCTGACTCACCAGAGCTGTTAGCCAGGGAGCAGAGCCCAGATCGTAGACAGCACTGGGCTAGGGCTTGCACCTGGCCCTTACTCCCCCAGGGTTTGAGCCAGCTTGTGCCATCTGCAGTGGCTGGTGTAGAAGCGATGGCTGTGGGAAGCTCGCAGCTGCTCCCCGTGTAGTGTACCCAGCAGGAAGGCTCTGCGGCACTTGCACGGGACGAGAGCGTACAGCTACAATGTGATTTGGGTCTGTTACGAATGCTGCGCTAGTGTTGTGTGACGGCCGTCACCAGGGACTGACCCCAGGACCCCCAGAGCTAAAAGCACGAGCTGCTATAGATTGAGCTAAAGAGTCAGCCCTCCATGGCTAGAGCTGCTGCTGCGAGGACTCCTCTCCTCTCTGGTGGGCATGGCATGGGGCCTGTAACACACTCCCCTGTGGGCGACAGTTGCATTGATGGCTGGACTTAGGGCAAAGCCCCAGTGCAGGTGAGGCTGAACTTGTCTCCTCTGTCAGACTGGCTTGCTTAGACTCTTGGCAAGCAGAGAGTTAACCCACCGTGCACAGATGACCCAGAACAGCCATACATACCTCCCTCCCCGCAGAGTCCCTCTCTCTTGCCAGCTCCTTTATGTGCTCGTTCAAGCTCTTGGCCTCTCTCTGATGGGCAGCCACCGCGTCTTCAAACTGAGCCTGGAAGGTGTGCAGCTCTCCGGTGATACTGGTGACTGTGTTCTGGGGTGGGGACCAGGAGGGGACAGTGCCGTTAGTGATGCTCAGTCTCCATGCCCATGTGTGCCAGGCTGGCTGCATGCCGTGCTGCTTTACCTCTTGCACTCATGCTCCAACCAGCTAATCCCCATGTGTAACACACTCACCGTCGGCTGGCTCCATGGAGCCTGGAGCGTAAGAACTGTGGGGAGGAGTGTGCTGGTTTGCAGGACAAGGCTCTGTAAGCCAGTGGGTGATGCCAAAGGGCCGCTGCCTCCTCCCTAAGCCAGGTCATCGCTGGTGGCAGACAGTGCCCATGCTGCTTAAGGGCCCACTGCTTTGCTTTACAGCTAGGGTGCACTGCAGAAGGCCCAGGTGACAGACACCACCTTGGCCAGAGCCTGAACCAGAGACCTCCCGAGCTAAACATGAGGGCTGCTCCAGCTTGAGCTAAAGCTCCAAAACTGGGACTGTGACGGACTGGCATCCTCCATGCATCAGACACAGGGGGCATGGAACACATGCGGGCCATCCCTGTCTTCCTCTGCCCAGCTCCTGCACTCCCACGCCGCGCAACTCCCCTCCCTGCCTTCCTGACATGTTTCCATGCACCTTGCAACACAGTCACAGCAAGGCCTGGCTCCCATCCCACCCCCAGTGCTGTGCACTGGGACGGACTGTGTGGTGCTGCAGTGGAGTGAAAGCAGTGTGAGTTCACAGTGAGGGCCATTTGCTTCCATGGGCCAATTCCCCATCCATGTAGATGTAAGTCAGGGGAGAATCAGGCCTATGAGGGGATTCACCCCTGTGCCTGTACTGAGCCCAATGTGTGCCCTTGATCCTTGGACTGCTGGGGCTGGTTAGCCTCCAGCCTGTCCAAGCAGCCTCACAGGCCAGCCTCTCCTGGCTATAGTGTCCCCCCAGCAGCTGGGAATGGCTGGGTTTAGCAATGTCCCAGCCATGCCCCCAGCACCCCTCCTGGACCGGAGGGCTCGTGCAGGGCATCATGCAGGGCAGCTATTCCAGCTCTGTGCCTGCAGGGGGCACCCTCCTCCTGTAGGGGGGCCTGACACTTGTGCTTGCACAAAGGGGTGAATTCCCCCACATAGGACAAGACAGCAGCCTGGTCTTGCACATGCAATTGAGCAGGGGCATGGCCTCCCCACATATCCACTGCAGGAGCAGGCAGAGGGGTAGGGACTGAGCTGAGCTCCACTGCCAACATGCCTGCAAGCACAGCAATGCTGGCACATGGGGGTAGCAATCTGGTCTGGGCCAGCCCCCTTCTAGAAGCCAGGGGGAAGGGGGCAGGAACTGTGCCTCTTAACCAGGGCTCCTAGCAAAGGGGCGGCAGCCCATAGCGTTTAGCCAGGAAGGGTGTAAAGGGCATCGTCAGCTGTTTCCATATGTTCTCTTTTTCCCTTTCCATTGTGCTGGATGCCCGTTTTGATTCTTTACTGTGTCTCATGATCTGCCCAGGATTTTTTCTCTCCTGCATTTCTAATGGAGCTAAAATTCGTAGAATCATAAAATGCAGAGATGGAAGACGACCTATTAGATCATCCACCCCAGGCCCCTGCCAATGCAGAACTGCTCCCTGCAGAACATTCCCAAGTGACTTGTCTAGACCAAGTATGAGCAGCTCCAGCGAAGGGGCTTCCAACACTTCCCTGAGAAAATTATTCCATGGTTTAATTGCCCTTATTGTTAGGAAATTTTTCCCGATGTCTAGCCTAAATTTTTGTTTGTGAAGTTTGATCCCATTATTTTGTCACTCCTCCCTCTCTGTCATGTTCCCATACTTTAATACTGCACAGTTCTCCTTGCACCCCTTCGGGGTCTTGCATTGTACTATACAAAGATTTCATTCTTGTCACCTTTTCCCAGACATAGGTCAGTCTCTCCGAACCTGCAATCACTTTTGTTGCCTCTCTCTGAATTGACTCCCGTTTGCCACTATCTTCCTTGAAATGGGGAATCCAAAACTGCTACACGCAGAATTCCAAAGGTGCTTGAACTAATCCGTTACCTCTCTGGGTTGGGATGTTATGGGCCAGATTCCCAGCCGGTGTAAATTAACGTAGCACCACTGACTTCCATGGAGTTATGCTGATTTGCACCAGCTGAAGATATAGCCTGTGGGGATACAGCCTATGGGCCCCCAGGAAGTGACTGTCAAAACTCTAATCAACTCCAACAGGAGGAGCCTCAGACTTTCACACAGCATGGTCGGTTTCTGCCCCCAGAACATGCTGTAGGGGGATAAAAAGGCTGCTATCCTAGGGTTACCATATTTCAGCAAGCAAAAAAGAGGACGGGAGGAGCCCCGCCCCCGTCCTGCCCTAGCCCTGCCCCTGCCCCTCCCACTTCCCGCCCCCCTCAGAACCCCCAACCCTCCCCCCCCGCTCCTTGTCCCCTGACTGCCCCTTCCTGGGACCTCTGCCCCTAACTGCCCCCCAGGACTCCACCCCCTACCTAAGCTTCCCTGCCTCTTGTCCCCTGACTGCCCACTCCTGAGACCCTCCCCCC
>NW_020664934.1:120852-134531 GCF_002925995.2 Terrapene triunguis
TTTTCCAAAGATAATAGCTAGAGGCTCAGATACCTCCTCTATTAGCTTCATGTTGTTGAAACATCCTGGCTTCAATCTCTTTGCTCTTCCCATCAGGAATTTCAGTGGCATGACTGTTCTGAACCTTCTCTCACAGGCTGGTGACTAGAGGAGGCAGGTGGGAGGGTCTGCAAGGATGCAACATCTGGTGGAGTCACATCTGGAGCCCCAGTCCTCAGACTGGAAGCTCCTCAGAACCTTCTACTTGCATGGAGGACAGAACTCATTCTCCTCTCTGCCTGCTAACCAGTCCATGTCTGTATACATCATTGGGTCTCATTACAATGGAGAGCTGCTCACAAATGGATGTTGAAACGTGTTTCATAACTTAATCTGAAATTTTCCTTTTTTTGTCAAAAACAAAGAACAAAAATGATTTTTTTGTTTTGTTTTTTGAAACAGGAAGCTGAGGTTTTGGTGTTGGAGGTTTTTTCCCTTTCTCTCCCTTTTTTCCCTTTTCCTCCATATGGGGGAAGGGGGAAAAAAGGAGAGAAGGGGAAAGAAAGAAATCAAAAGCCCAAAAGCTGAAACAATTGGATTTTGTTGGTTAAAAACCCAGATAATTAATAAAAGAAAAGAAAACTTTTCAGTGAAAATGTTCATTTCCAAAGACAGCCATATTTTTGTCCAATAAAAGTTTGGAGCAAAAAGTTTAGACCAGCTCCAGTAATATGAGCAGTCTGAATGAGCCCAAAAAGCCAGAGACCTGCAATGGGGCGGTTCCCTTTCGCTTGGACTGAGACTCCAAAGGCTGAACATCTGCAGGGGTTGTTTAATCCTGAACACAGCACTATGGAGTGACACCCTTTCCAATCTGGGCCATACCACAGGCTTGTCACATGCATTACCCTTGGGGGTGGGAGAGCGACTCCGTCCTCAGCCAGGCCACCCCAGGGGTATGGTGGCTCCTGACAGTAATTATCGATCCCCCCTATCCTGCTCCCATGTGCACCTGCTCAGAATCTCCACTGAGGATTTACAGTGCTGCAAGTCCCGCTTGCAATCCTGCAGGGCTCTGGCCAGCTCCTCACGCTCCTGCCTCTGCTCCTGCAGCTGCTGCTCTGCCACCTGCACCTCCTGCTGGCAATCGGACAGTTGCTTCCTGACGGCCCCCAGCATGTCCCGGGCAGACTCCAGCTGCAATTGCAATTCCTAGCCACAGAATGGAAAATAAGGCACAAGGGTAAAGAGCATATTGCACGCCGCTTCATATGGCACAGCGCGCGCGCACACACGCACAGGGCCAGATCCCTGCTATCCTGGTGAGTGAGTGAAGGGCAGACCCTGAGACGCAGTTACCTAACTTACTCAAGGCTGCGTCACATGGCTTAAACTCATCACCCCCCCAACCCCTGAGCTAGCAGCTGTGCCTTGCTGACTTTCTCCCCTTCAAGGAGCAGCCTGATGCCGCTTTCAAACCAGGCCCACACAATAAGCTGCACTGGCTGAAGGGCTGCTCCGTGGCTCCTCTTCATCCCTAGTAAATCCCCCAGACCCTCCCCTGTGCCCCAGTGTTACATCCCCTCACCCTCACGGCATGGTGGTACAACCACTACTAGGGTTACCATATTTCAATCCTGCAAAAAGAGGACACTCCACGGGGCCCCTGCCCCAACTCTGCCCCTTCCCCACCCCTGGCCCCGCCCCAACTCCGCCCCCAGGGTGACCGGGGGGGGGGAAACAGCGGCAGAGGGAAAAAAAACAACCAACCCTTCCCCCACCATTCCTCCTCCCTCCGCAAGCGCTAGAGGGAGGCCCGGGAGACGCAGGGGGAGCGCGGGGCCGGGGTGAGTGAGTCCAGCCTGGCCCCGAGCGCAGGCAGGACTCAGGAGGAACCTGGAGGGAGAGTAGGGGGGCAGCCTGTGGGGCCAGGCGGTGGCTGTTCGTTCTACCCACCTGGGCAGCGGGACTCAGGAGCAGCCGCTGCTGCAGCTCCCACTGCCGCGGGGGGAGGAAGCGGCCAAGCACATGGCGCTCGGCGGCTGCCGCTCTGGCGCCCGGGCCCGAACCCTCCGAGCCCGGGCTTGCTGTGGTGACCCAGCGCGCACGCTGCGCGCACCCAGCCCCTGGCCAGTCGCCTCTGGGCTGGCTGCCCAGCTGGTGCAATCCCGCGGATGGCCCCGGGGCAGAGGCATCGGCAGCCCCGTTCGTTCCCCTGTGCAACCCGAGCAGGACGGGGGGGGCTGGGGCCTGCTGCCCCCACTCCGGGGCCGCCCGCAGGATTGCACCAGCTGGGTCCCCGCAGCAGGCCTGGGCTCAGAGGGTTCACGCCCCGGGCGCCAGAGCCGCAGCCGCTGAGTGCCACAGCCGCTGAGCGCCACATGCTTGGCTGCTTCCCCCCACGGCAGTGGGAGCTGCAGCAGCGGCTGCTCCCAAGTCCAGCTGCCCAGGTGGGGAGAACGAACAGCTGCCGCCTGGCCCCGGAAAGTTGGAGCCCGGGGAGGAGGCGGTCCCCTTACCAGGCCTCCCTATTTTCCCAGGGATGTCCTGCTTTTTGGAAATTCCTCCCGGACAGGGATTTGAGGACTAAAAAGCTGGACATGTCCGGGAAAAGCCGGACGTATGGTAACCCTAACCACTACCCTTCTATCTGGGGGCTCCATCACCACCCATGGGATAGCCCAGCCCCACCCAGCACACGCTCCCATCTCTGGGCTGGTGCTTCCCACTCCCGCTGCTCCAGGCAACAAGAGACCAGGGCTAGGGCTCACCCCCAGGTCCCCACGTGGAGATGCTGAGACAGCCCTGGCTGGAGCCTTCAGGCCGAAGTCATCAGTGGCCTGCAAGGTGCTGTAAAGCAGACCCTCCTTGCATGTCTATTGACACCTGCCCTTGGTGCGAAAGGGAGTGGAGACTGACGGAGCCACACACTCAGGAGCTGGGCCCTGTCTACAGGAACTGACACCTCCGTGCCCCATCTTCTGGCTCTCCACAGCCCCTCAGAGTGGCACCCTCATGGCTCTGGCCTTTCCTTTTCCTTCTCCATCTCATGCTCTCTCCTTTGGCCTGTTCCTTTGCTCCTCCCATGTTATTTGTCCCCCTGTCAGCACCTAAGCAGCATAAGGCCCCAACCAGGTTCTCTTATTATCTGGAGAGATGCTCCTGAGATCCCTCGCTTCCCTTGTGGGCGGTTCTGTCTCTCTTTGGGTGAACACAGGGAAGTTGGAGATGAAAGGAATTGCAGGTCAATATGCCTGGCCCACTATTAAAGGCTGTGGCTGGCCAGTCCATCCCGCACAGAAACGACGCTCCAAGAAATCATGTTTACGCTCATTCCCTTCATGCCTGCCCTTCCGTTAGCTGTTGATCCTGCCCTCCCAGCCCCCGCCTCTGAGACTGACAGAGCTGCCTCTCCTCTTTTCATCCCCCACAGACGTTTTGGGATGCAGCATTCCACTGGATGCAATGCCATTACTTTGCTCCTCAGGGAAACCAGCCCCAGTCTGTCGGCAGAGACTTCCTGGGATGTTGACTTTGAGTGGAATGAGAGGGGCTGACCAGAGCTCGAGGCAGTGTCCTCACCTGCTCACGCTGCTGTCGCCTCTGGAGGGCACTCTGCACGGCTTGCAGCACAGCATCCTGGCGCAATGGGGAGTGGGCGCGGGATGGCGACGCCCGCCTGTGATGTGAAGAGCTAGAGCGCAAAGGGGAGGTTTGTCTGCCAGGGTCTTCTGCACCTGTCGCCCTCACGCTGTCCAGTGAGAGGGGCCCTGCACTCTCAGCATCAGCCAGAGCCAGCTGGGGAGAGAAGGGTGGGGGGGTTAATCCCAACAAAGCCAAACTGCTGTTATCTTCTGCACTCAACCTCCCAGCTACACTAGAGCAACCCAGCCACCACTGCCAAGTGGGAGGCCTGAAATGAGGCCTGAGAGCCCCCATTCCTGCTGACATCTGCGGGAGCTGGGGATGCTCAGCACTTCTGAAAGGGAGGCCCTTAAAGCTATTTAAACCCAGATCGCTATTGCAGACATCTCCGTGCTGACCTAGGCACTAACTAGCCTAATTCGGTTCTGACATGAGCACTTGGGGCCTACAGAACGCCCTGGTCCAGGAAAGCACGTAAGCATGTGCTGAACTTTAAGCTCATGAAGTCAATGACCTTAAAGTAAAGCATGTGCTGAAATGCTTTCCTGCATCAGGCCCTATGTAATTAGTGCCCAGCTCTTGGGGATCCACATTTGAAAATATTGACCTTGGCTACACTATCAGGAAATGCACTTTAACCCCAAAACAAACACAAGCGGTGAAGAGAACTGTGCACCCAAACCAGGAGCAACGTTAGTGTCCAGTGCACATGGAGATAAGAGATTCTGCATGCCCAATTGCCAACCTAACCAAGCTCTCAGCACCCGATCACGAGACATGCTGAGCATCTGCAACTCCCAGTAACATCCATACTCCGCAGGCCCTCAGTTAGGCACACAATTGTACGTGCATAAAGCCATCTATAGCTTTGCTAGATGGGCAGCTCAAAATAATAATGCCTAGTTCTTTTCATTCAGAGATTTCAAATCACTTTCCCAAGGAGATTAGTATCATTATGCCCATTGTATAGATGGGGAAACTGAGGCTGAGAATGGGAAAGGGACTTGCCCAAGGTCTCCCAACCAGTCAGTGGCAGAGCTAGGAATAGAAGCCAATTCTTCTGAGTCCTAATCCAGTGCTCTATGCACTAGGCAACACTGCCTCATAGAGCTCCTATGCTAGGGTTCCATGGACAGCTGTTTAAATTGTGACTGGTGCCTGCATAAGAGTGTCAGTACGATGGCCCCGATTCAGCAAAGTCATTAAATACAACTGCAGTCAATGGGACTTAAGCCCACGCTTAAGTGCTTTGCTGAATCAGGGCCTATTGTTATAAAAGCAAGCACCAGCTCTAGAAATGGGACTGACAATCAGAGCCTGATGAGCCATGGAATTACCTAGTACATGCATCAGATTAACAACAGCATGAGCTGAGCACCAGATGGGAGGTCTGATTTCAAACAATCATTGAGCCAACTTTCAGAAGAACAAAGTGTACAATAACAGAACCTGTACTAACAGCTCTGCTCTAGTGCCTTCTTAGATACCTGACATACTCCTTTCCAACACATGGGTAAGCAAAGAATCTGTACCATCAACTATAGTGTTGTCTTTAATACACAATTAGTCATCAAATTTCCACTATTGAGCCATATGGTCTGAATCACCAAATTAAAACCATTCACAATATAGACATAAGGGGCCCTTACTGGATTTAGTTCTCTATTGATCTAAGGTACATATGGCTCCCATTACTGTAGTAGCTGAGCAACCTTGTGAAACAGGGCATCCGCATTTTACAGATGGGGAACTGAAGCACAGAGAGGCTAAGTGACTTGTCCATGGTCACACAGGAAGTCTATGGCACAGCAGGGACTTGAATGCAGATCTTCCAAGTCCAAGGCGAGTGCCTTAACCACATCCTTGCACTTTGCTGTGAGTGAAATAGCACACCTGTATGATGCTGTTCACGATTCGCTGCAAAGATTCACTTTCATCTTTCAGGTCCTGCACCTCCAGTAGCTCTCCAGTTTTAATGACTTCCTGTGTTCAAAGATAAGTGGTTTCTTAGTGATGAACATACGGAAAGATCACAGAAAGAGTGTGTGTGTGTGTGTGTGTGAGATTGACTAATTGAGAGAGAGGAGTTTGTGGATATGTGTACCAGTTTCTGAATGTCCAGTTTTAGAGCAGAGATGGTCTTCTCTTTCTTTGCATTCTGTTCTTTAAGTTTCTGTCCTAAAGCAGTCAGTTCTGTTATCCTGAAAGATACAAGCCGGGCACAGAGAGCAGGTTGAGCAGAGTGAAGAAAGCACCAGGGGCTCAATGGCAAAGCTGACATTTCCCCAGCACCTTTCAGTCCCTCCAGGGCATTCAGAGACAGTTCAATGCAGAGAACAGCTGTTCGTACAAGGTGAGATCTACACACAGGAACTGGATGGATGGGGTGAACACCTGACACATTTCAGAGGTAATGACCTTAACCAAAGAGGCACCAAGCCAGGAGGATCGCTGAGCGATAGGAAGGGAGGGTGGAATGAGGAGAGTTAAAACTTTACACAGCTGGGAAATTTGTCACTGATTTACCATAATTCTGCTGAACAACAACCTCCTGGGCCACAGAATGCTATTTCCAGGGTATCTACTGTGTCATTTCCAGGAACATGAGAAGAAGTGCGTTAAATAGTCCATGGTGTTTACTGAGTGATTTTTCTAGCACATTTCTCAACATCAATATCAGAGGAATAAGAAGAAGCTGCAGCCAATATCATTCTTCACTCTCTTTCCCTAAGCTTGGGAGCCCTGGCCTGGCTGGCTGAGAATGGGAGGGGAATGTTGTCTCAAAGGCCCCAACCCCACAATTTGTTGGACGTGGGTAGGCTTCTGTGCTAGCATAGAGCCGCCGTCCATTGGCTTTAGCAGCGTTCCACACAAGCTTTGGGTCAGTTGCAGGATTGGGCCCAACACCTTTCAGTCTTAGGCTTCCCCTCAGAGCTCCACTGGTGATCCCAACCCTGACCTGGATACAAAGCCCGCTCCTGACTGGACAGCTGTCCCCCTGCGGCTCTGCAGTCATCCAGATCAGCTCTGGCTTTCAGCTTCTAACCAATGGATTCCGGGTGTTTATCTTCTCTAGTTTGGGGCCTTTTACTTCTTAGAAAACACTTCTGTGGGTTTAATCTGTTCGTGGCTGCATCACTTTGAGCGGAAGTCAGATTCCATTAACGCATCACAGCCTGTCTGCCTAGGTATAGTGGTTATATGGCCCTCTTGGCCTCTGCAAGTTCACCTTGGGTCCCCAAAACATGCCATTGGAAGAGGGGGAGGGGGATGAGATCGCATCCTGTCACTGGCTTGTTTCCTAGGTCTAACCTAGTGATCAGCATCTCAGAAGAATCCTTGACAGATCAGTGGCATTATTTACATGCAGAGTGCAGCCGAGATCACTCCCACGCCTGCCTGTAGCGTGAACCGCTGCCCCCCTTCCCCTTTCAATCTGTGTTGGTTATTTAAAACCAGTGATGAAAACAACAGGATCAAAGGAGGGTTTGGTGTTTGATTTTAGTTAGAGTCAGTCCCAGGTGGCTCCACCTGCCCCTGAAGTGGAATCCCTCCTGCCCTGGGTAGAGCACCCTTTTCTTGGGTGAGAGGAGATTTTGCTTTGAGCTCAGATCCTCAGCTGGCCTAAATCAGCCCAGCCCCCTGCATCCCACTGACATGAATGATGCTAAAAGAATTGACACCAATTGACGATTGGGCATTTTAGCTTCAACAGAGCTATGCTGATTTACACCCGCTGGGGAGCTGGTCCATGGGCTTCAACGGAGTGACACCAATTTACATCAGCTGTGCAGCTGGCCCTTCCTTGGAAGCTCTTAGGAAAAGACAGAGGCAGGGAGCCGGAGCATGACCCCAGCTGGAGACCTCTCCGAGAATTGCCCCATTGGCTCGCTAGGCCCCATCACATCTTCACCTGGAGTTCAGCTCTACTTTCTCGCCATCCCAGCGGCTCTGGAGCTGAATCATCTCCCAGACCTTCTCCCGAAGCTGCTGCTCCAAGCGTGCCCCCTGCAGAGCCTGCTTCTCCAGCGAGCAGGCTGCACCACTCTCGGACAGACGCAGGTTCGAGTCCAGGTTCAGGCAGGCAGTCTGAAGGCGGCGTGCAGTCCTTGCCATGTCTTTCTGGGCCTCAGCCAGGCCTCTGGCAACAAGAGAGAAATTGCCACATGTGAAGAATCACTTAGAAATCCTTGCGGTTTTAGAGAGCATCACCTCAAAGTCCAGCCAGGGCTCCTAGCACCCAGCCAGCCAACAGCTGTCTGAGCCTCCTCCCAGCAACTACCAGGGCCCCAGCAATGGAAACCTACTCAGGACAGCCTGGCATGACTCACTTCCTGGGGGCACCAGATCCAGTGCCTCTCCTTTGGAAGCTCAATCCCCTGTCTGGCTGTTGTGACGTTATTAATATGAACTGTGACCGTATAGATCATTGTTGCAACCAAAGTCCTATAGTGGCACCAAATCTTGTACAAAGGAGGTCACGTAAGGTGTCAATGAAAAGGTTATGATTTGCTTGTTATGATTATGCTATCTGTATGCATGTATCATTTTTGTATTTAAAGTTATAAGTATTGGCTCTATACTGTCTGTATTTCAAACTTGTGCTATGCTTCTGGGTGACACCCCAGACAATTTGGCGTCAGCACTGCCTAGCCTGCTTGATGGCCAATTAAGGACCATCAGCTATAAAACTGACCCATTGAGAGAAGGCAGATACACCTTGTGACTCAGCAAGGCATGCAGGGACATGCCTATGGACAGAACTCTAAGGTTTTTCCATGCCATGTGCTGGTTGGCTTGTGTTTGGAACAAAGGAAGCACAAGCCATATGGCAAAAGGACGATAAAAGGCAGCTGCATCATCTCCATTTTGTCTTCAGTCCTGCTTCTAACCTCTGGAGGAACTTTGCTACACTGAAGCTCTGCACAAAGGACTGAATGACCCATCCAAGCTGTGGATGTACTTCAGAGACTTGATTTGAGCCTGCAGTTTATTCCATCACTGCTACCGGCCTGAACCAAGAACTTTGCCATTACTGTATGTAATTGATTCCATTTAACCAATTTTAACTCTCATTTATATTTCTTTCTTTTTATGAATAAACCTTTAGATTTTAGATTCTAAAGGATTGGCAACAGTGTGATTTGTGGGTAAGATCTAATTGGTATATTGATCTGGGCCTGGGGCTTGGTCCTTTGGGATTGAGAGAACCTTTTTTATTTTACTGGATTATTGATTTTCATAACCATTCATCCCCATAAGGAGCGGTGCTGGTGGTGATACAAGGGAACTGGAGTATCTGAGGGAATTGCTTGTATGACTTCTGGTTAGCCAGTGGGGTAAAACCAAAGTCTCTCTGTTTGGCTGATTTGGTTTGCCTTAATAGTTAGTAAAGGAACTCCAGCTTTGGGCTGTAACTGCCCTGCTCTAAGCAATTTGTCCTGAGCTGATACTCTCAGTAGTGTTCCGCCAGAGGCCGCATCGTTACAGCTGTGCAGCTATCATCCTGGGGAACTTGCTGCAGAGATCACGCCTAGTTGGCACAGGCACTTTCTGACTTCGCTTAGGTCAGCTGAGTGATCCAAGGACCCTCTGGCTGTGCTTAGCTAGTATCGTTCCATCTTTGGCAGTCCCCGGGATCAGATTTACATACCCTCTGGAGGGGATTCAGGTTAGGGCACGGTTACTCGGAGCTGGCACGCGAACCAGCTATCAAGATCTACACACTCGTCATCCTCCTGCTTCCACCCACAGGGCCATCAGGGATAGCGGGGAAAATCTCCTGGCAGAACACCGCCCAGGCAGTACTCACTGCTCTGCTGTGGCACGCAGCTCCGCCAAGTTACTGCGCAGCGTGGCAGCTTGGCGCCATAGCAGCAGGATCCCGCTGTGCTCATTGCTTAAGTACGTTCCAGAGCTCTGAGGAAATAAGAGCAGAACGTGAGGGCAGAGGTGACGTCTCAGAATTCAGGAGTTCACCAAGGGAGTGCCATGGCTGAGGCCCAGGCTCCATCCCGTCCCTTCTGCAGCCTAACTCAGTGTGTGTGCACCCCCGCAGCACAATGAACTGAGGTTTCCATTGAGTTGTCAGCAGTGACGTCCAGCCCCCATTCCCGAGTGGATACAGTTAATGGAGAACCCTGCAAGGTGTATGCGCCATTCCATCTTCCCCCCAATGTACATCACTTTGTATTTATCAGCACTGATTTTCATCCCCATTGCACTGCCCACTCCCCTGGCTTGTTCAGGTCTCTCAGACGTTGCTCTCTGCTCCTCGCTGCCCTAAATAACTGCGTGTCATCTGCAGACTGTGCTCCTCACTGCTCTGCACCCCCCGCTAGCCAGGTCATTAATACATCTATTAAACTGCATTGGCTCTAGAACAGAACGTTCAGCTCTCAGCTCCAGGGAAGTCACCTTATTTGACCCACCCTGCTGTGTTTAAGCTCAGACTAGTAACAGGCTACATGGGCAGATTTAGAAATGGAGCCGGTGTAAATTGGCACAGCTCCATTGACGTCAGGGGGCCAGGCCCCCAGCTGGTCTAAACTGGCATCACTCCACTGAAGTCAACAATAAAAAAACAAGCCACAATGCCCAGCAGAAGGACTCACCTCCCTGCTGTTGCCCCACTGGGATGCTCTCTGTTCTAGCTCGCCTCTCAGCCTGTGCAGGTCTGATGTTGCCTTCTCCAGCTCCCCCGCCAGTCTCTGATTGGAGCATTTCATCTGGTCCAGATGTTCCCGCAGCAGCATGTTCATCTGGGAAAGGCTGGTGCTCCTAGGGCAGAACAAGCCAGACATTGGTTTCCCCTGCGCTGCAGCACTGGCACTAGAAGGCAGCTCCGATCTCCAGGTACTCCCTTTGCTCCAGCAATCCTGCCCCAGTAGCAGGAACACCCTCTCCTGTGTGGGACACTCCGTCTCCAGGCTCAGTCCATTGGACATTTACCCCCCTATGGAAGGGGATGAAGAGAATACAGTCGCCATGCCTTGGATTCTGATCTCCAGAGCACAGCTGTGTGGCATGTGCTGCTCCTGCAACAGACCAGCCTTCAGAAGCAAAGGTGTGGAGACACCAAACCTATTTCACTGCACTTACCGTTCCAGGCCCTTCGAGTGGCCCTGAGCTAATGGCCACACAGTCAGAGGGCATCAGGCAATAATAATGCTTAGCACCTGTATAGAGCACTGCTTTTCTCAAAGCACTGTATGAACATTAACACATTGTTCCTCCCTTCAGCCCTGGGAAGTAGGGAATGATCATCCCCATCTCATTATGGGAATTAATTTCTTTGGGCTACAATTGAGAAACACCATCCCCTGCTCAGGGACCTGTATACAAATATTACACTATTCATAGAACTAAATGGAGTGGCCATAGCTCAGACAACGACCCAACTTGGGATCCCTCAGCTAGCCCGAGAGCTGCGTCCTTCACAGATGTATAGACGCTGAGGCCAGAAGGGAGCGTTGTGCTATCTAATCTAACTCTTGCAGAGCACAGGCCTGAGCAGCTCACACAGTGATTCCTGCAGCAAGCCCATGACTTCCGGTTGAGCTAGAGCACATTTTTAGAAAGACACCTTTATCCTCAAGTGCCTGGGGAAATAGCCAGGCTCTGCAGTGGGCCTGAGAGGCTCACAGATCCTGACTCTGTGGGGCCAAGGAGGGAGCACATTCTGGACCCGAGATCAGAACACCCTGCCTGCCGCACCTTTCCAATGGGACCCATCTCTGCACATCCCACAAGCAGCAGTATGGCATGAGGAGAGCAGTCACCCCAAACCCCCCCATCAGCATGGGGAGAGCAGTCAGATGTCACCCCAAACCCCGCATCAGCATGGGGAGAAGAGGCAGCTTTCAGCCCAAATGAACATCGGCACGGGGAACAGCAGTCAGCGGTCACCCCAAACCCTGCCTGGGCACGGGGACAGCAGTCATCCCGAACCTCGCATCCGCATGGGGACAGCGGTCAGCGGTCAACCCAAACCCCGGATCCTCACAGGGACAGCAGTCAGCGGTTACCCTAAACCAAACCTCGGCAGGGGGACTGGAGTCAGCGGCACCCTGAACCCCACTCTGGTACGGGGACAGAAGTCACCCCAAACCCCACTCTGGCACGGGGACAGAAGTCACCCCAAACCCCACATCAGCACAGGGACAACCATCACTCCAAACCCTGTATAAGTTTAAATCAATGCCTTGAAGTCATTTCTGAAAGCAGCAGGGAACAGGGCAGACCTCAGGCCCCCTGCGCTGTGTCTGCAGCTTGACACACCCCATTTATGAATGGGTAACCACATCCTGTGCTGGCTCACGCTTCCCAATGCTCTCAAGGTGCCTCCTCCATCTACTAAACTCTCCCATCTCAGGATCCCCCAGGACCTCCCTTCTGCCACCTCCCACCAGCAGCCCATCCAAACTCCACCCAGGGGACCTTGCTACAGCCCCACCACAGACACAACCCTGCATCCTGATGGGTCCCAGCAAGAAACCACAGGTAGATCTGGGATCCTGGGTGAAAACACACTGAGAAAGGCGGCACCTGAGCATGCTGCCTAGCAGGAATATGTGCAGGACTGGCCCCCACAATGCCTCCAAAACAGCCACTATTTCATCTCCTGGTTTCTGAAGATTAGCCCTTTGATAGCTGGAGATTACAGAGCAGCAGGTGGTAGAAAGGTCTCCCAGTAGGTGCTGGCTGATGGAGCTGGTTGGAGACTGTTGTATATGTGGGGGTATTCTGAACAGCAACCCCCCATCACTTGCCTTTGCTGAGTGACTCAGCTCCCTGGGCGAGATCACAGCAGGGCTGAGTCACAAACAGAAAACAACAACAACCTCCTCAGCCGCTTTGCAGTGCAGGAGGAGAGGAAAGACACATGCAAGTGTATCTGTCTGCTGCAGAGAACGGCAAAGAGCTAAGAATGGAGCAAAGAAATCAAAGCACCAAGCTGCACCACATGGCCAGGCTCTGAAATCTCAAACTGGAAACATGTTGCACACCTGCATCCAAAATTACAGCTAGGGCTGGAGAGTTCAAGGGACAGCTAATGGGATACAGAGCCTGTTGCCTCCTGGTCCCCAGTTCAAATCCAGCTCAGACGACTGCAAGCTGTTACCCTTAGATGGCAGTTGAGTAACACCCAGCTCTAGGCAATGCTCTAGCGCAGCGGTTCTCAAACTTTAGCAACCCGAGGACTCCCATTTTGATTTAAATTTTTTCACAGACCCCCAAGTCGGCTTCTAATTTTCCCCGGGGGTGCTCAACACCCACTCAGCCCCAGGCCCTGCCCCCACTCCACCCAAGGTTCCACCCTGCCCCATCTCGCTCCGCCCCTGCTCCACCCCTGCCCCTCCTCTTCCCGCCCCCTCCCCCGAGCGCGGCCTGTCCATGCTCCTTCCCCTCCCTCCCAGTTCCTCCTGCATGCCACGGAACAGCTGTTCAGCGGTGTGCAGGAAGCACTGGGAGGGAGGGCTGGTGGTCCCAGACATGACTTGCGGACCCCTGGAGTACCCTCACAGACCCCCAGGGTCCACAGATCCCAGTTTGAGAACCGCTGCTCTAGTGTAACCTGCTCTCTCCCTTCCTTTGTACAAGGGATAACGAGGACCCACAGGTGCTCCTTGGACACAGACGACAGCCTCACCTCTGCTGCTCCTCCTCCAGGCGGATAAGAGTGTTCTCCAGTTCTGTGCTGTGGTCGTGCTCTGAGCGGCACAGGCGGGATTCTGTGGACTCCAGCCGAGTCTGCAGCTGGGAGAGGGGAGTGACACATCAAAAGGGCAAGGAGAGAGAGCAGAATGGCTCCCAGAGGACAAAGAACTTCACGCAGGACAGACAGAAACAAAACAGACACAAATCAACAGACACAAATCAACAAATGGAAAAGAACCAGCAGCTGGTACAACCAGAGACTTTCCATGGGGCAGAGAACTCCAGTTCTGGTCAGTACAAGAGTTTGCCGGGGCTTGACCCTCTCCGGGGTGGCGGGGAGCCACACCAGCTCACTACACCCCGGTGAGCTAGGGAAATTCGTCCGGCCGTGGGGT